>NW_028292580.1:8422806-8592091 GCF_029948245.1 Actinia tenebrosa | reverse complement strand
ATACCCTGAAACAACCTCTGGGCTGATCTAAGTCAGGGCATGGCTAACTCACTGATCGATCCCAGAAACAACCTCTTGGCTGATCTAAGTCAGGGCATGGCTAACTCACTGATCGATCCCAGAAACAACCTCTGGGCTGATCTAAGTCAGGGCATGGCTAACTCACTGATCGATCCCAGAAACAACCTCTTGGCTGATCTAAGTCAGGGCATGGCTAACTCACAGATCTTGAACCCTGAAACAACCTCTTGGCTGATCTATAAGTGAGGGCAAGGCTAACTCACAGATTGAACCCTGAAACAACCTCTTGGCTGATCTAAGTCAGGGCATGGCTAACTCACAGATCTTGAACCCTGAAACCTCTTGGCTGATCTATAAGTGAGGGCAAGGCTAACTCACAGATTGAACCCTGAAACAACCTCTTGGCTGATCTAAGTCAGGGCATGGCTAACTCACAGATCTTGAACCCTGAAACAACCTCTTGGCTGATCTATAAGTGAGGGCAAGGCTAACTCACAGATTGAACCCTGAAACAACCTCTTGGCTGATCTAAGTCAGGGCATGGCAGATCGAAATGCAGTTTAGACCCTAGAGGTGAGAGGCAAATGCCGTCCCTTGATTCTATTATTCAATAATTCTCTCTGTATTATAGGATTACTATGCTAGAGGCACATTCACTCCTTCACGAGATTCCTCACAGGACTGGCACCTGATAAGTGCGAAAGAAGACGGGGTTAACACAACTGTGGAGTTTAAGAGGAAACTCGACACCGAAGATGCAAATGATCAACAATTTAAGGTAAGACAACAGACCTTTTCTGAGATATAGTGAATGGATAATATGGTGCATTGTGATCTTGCTTCGGTACAAACATCTTTTGTTCATCATGCATTATATGGTGTTGTTTGTACCCAAGCTAGACCATAATGCAACGTGTTTATCGAACTCAGTCCTCTAACATGGGAAATAAACTCTCTCTACTATGCTGTAAATTAAATCACATATCCTCAATGGAAACAAGGTAGTATAACCATATCAGTTCGATGAGCTAAGTCCTCCAGCATGGCAAATTAAACTTATCGCTATAGTGGTCATGTTGGATGACAAGATCAGTCGGTCCTCCTGCTAAACGTTAAATTAAATCTCCAATCTTCAAAGAATGAAAGTTAATATTTTGTGCAATAAAAGTGTAAGTAAGTGTAGTAGCCATATTGGATGACAATACCAGGTAGTCCTCCAACATAACGACATAAATACTCCTTATTGTTAGTTAACGGCGTGAAATTATAAAATGATAAAGAAATTAGCCAAATCACTTTTTCCTTTGACTTTGATTAGCTTACACAAGTAATAATATCTATTATATGGTAAGGTAACTTCACGTGCTATGATTGGTCAATTTGCTGTCCATTAGTAAGAGCTATTCACCATTTTCCATACATTGGTTCACTGGTCAAACACAAAGCGCTCAAGCGAGGCGCCAAGGTACTTTCAAAGGATTCTTCAAATTTGAACCTTGCAACCTCGACTGAATGCTTTTTGTTTGACCAGTGAACCGATGTATGGAAAATGACGAATATACGCCACTCAAAGTTCTTTTCAAAAATTGCCCTCGGCTTCTATAAAAAGTATATATATTTTTACTTATCTCAGACAGGTGAATCATATTTTTTGGCATGGGCATACCATAGTTCAAGCGACGATTTCACACAACATACCCAAAGAGGTTACAGTCAAAACGTTGATCTGGTCGTCGCTGCTGATGCTGGTTCCACCACAACTGCTCGCCCAAGTCCAGAAACAACCTCTACACAGAAGCCGATCCCCACAACAGCAGCAACAGTGACCCAATGTTCTCTGTTGCTGATGATGATATCTTTCCTTGCTTCTTTTCTTCTTAAATAAAATCCAGTAGAACGCGACAGGAAATAAAAATTTACCTTTTTTTTAGTTTGTTAGAATAGACTTCTTGCATGTGACGTCAAAGGTGCCCAATTTGGTGGACAAAACAAAAGAATTTCAATCTCTTGAGAATTGAGAACCTGTTGTTTTATCATTCAACAAGCTGCATTCCTAAGTAATGCAAGGAGTCTATTCTAGGCTTGCTTCAATATAAATTCAGTAGTAAAAATCAAAAGGATTACATTCCCGTCCTTTTTAGCTACATATAAAATTTCGAAGTGGAGATGTATTAAGCATAATCATATCCCTGAATAAAGTCCTTTCCTTCGCAACTAATTATAGCCTAGCTTTACGTAGAACCGCTGTAAAATTAAAAATATAAAAGAATCCAGCCTTTTAGCTAAATATAGGATTTCGAAGTGGTGACGTATTCATAATAATCCTTGAACGTCCTTTTCGCAACTAATTCTGCCCTTCTTCAGGATATATATAAATTTAGTAGAACGATCGAAACTAAAAATAAAACAAATTCCCTCCTTTTTCAGTACCATAGAAAGTGGTCACGTATTCATTACATATAGGTCCTTTCTAAAATTCACAAGAACTTGAAAGGGCATGTACTGTTCATAATAACAAAATAAACAAAATTTAATTTGTTTTTTTTTTTTATTATTATTATGAACAATACGTACATTATGCCCTTTTCAGTTCCTGTGGATCTTAAAAAAGGCCTATATGTAATATTTTATTAGAATGAAATAAATGAAATAAAGAATGGCTTTATAAGAAATTTATAGGGTAAAGTTAAGAAGTTATTTCTGAATATAAATATGCCTTTTTTAGGCTAAAAACGCGAATACACTCTAGAAGTCCTGTATTGTCACTGCATAATTGTCTTGTTTTATTTTTCATCTTTTTCTTTAGACGTAAAGTTTTCCAAACTCAAACCCCGTGTTAGTACCTTGAGTATTGTGTCTTTCTTTACTGAAAATACTCCAAAAGTATTACGGGGTGCCTTTTTCTATTGAGTATTATTTCTTTATCGACCAACAAGGCTAAATTAAGATAAATCAGATGTGAATGTATAAAAGGTTTTTAAAAAAAGTAAAACGATTGCGTCCAAACTGTTTGTCTGTTTGTTTTGTCGTCATGTTATTTTTCATCAACGAAAAGAATTTCATTCCACAAGATGATTGACCTTTTCACTGATTTCCTCTCCTAGTCATGGCAACAGTCATTATAAATCTTTTCTTATATTGCACTTTCCACTGAAAAGTTTCTGGATAAAAAGAGTGGGGAAAAAATAACAAAAAACCTAGACTCATTACTTTTTCCTGGGGTCCCAAAGAAGACCTTGAGGCACGCCCGTTAAAAATTTCATCGGCTTAGAATTTATAGCGTTCGCTGTTAGATTTTGAGATAAAAATAACGAGTTTAATGAAGCGATTTATATACTGTTGCGAAACGAGAATATTACTATTAGTCCCCGTAGGCGGAAAAAGTCATTATGCCTTTTGTTGCTAATGTCTACTGAAACCAGAGAACCGTATCTAGCCTCACGCGAAAACCAATTAATTGATCATTAAATATGAGTGTTTATTTTTTCTCGATTTGTGGGTCGGAAGACAACGTTTTCCTTTTTTAATGCTTTGTAAGCCAATTAGTCAGCTCTTGTTTTACTAGAGTTAGGTTTCTTAAAGCTCCGAACATTGTTACCTGCTCGCACACCACGAAAAGAAAGGCAACGAAACCTGACCAGGACATATAGTCTTGACATTCGCAAAGAAAACGCCATGAAATTTCTTTTATTCCTCTCCTTTTTAATTTCTAACCACGTTATTTCTCTTTCGGCGAGATTATCTGGGAGAACTGCCAATAAGCTACAGTTTGATAACGGGAAGTTTAAGGTTCGTTGGAATTACTTGCCAGAATCACAAGAGATTGAGTTTAAATTGAGAGTGAAAACGACTGGTTATGTGGCACTGGGACTGACGAGAACCAACTCTGGTATGGAAGACCTGGATCTGTTTGTTGGAGGATTCGATGGATATTTACAGACTGCATATCTAGAGGTCAGTAAACTCTAGTTATTAATAGTGGGTTTTGTCTTGATAGGAGATGATATTTAGGGGTTTACATCGAATTGATTCTTAAGTAAGCCTGAGGTCCTGGTTTTCCGACCAGCTAATTAACCTCAAAAAGGCCTGTTATACATCTTATTTTCTACACATTTATATCAGCTTTGTTTTTTTTATAAATTCCTCAAATGAAAGCTACTAAAACACTGGAGGGATCAAAACAAGGATAAAAGCTTTGCAAATTTACGGAAATGTATATTAGCATGGCATGTACATTTTTTCATATGCCAATGTTTTGCTTGCTGCTTTGCATTTCAACTTCGGCCATCTACAGTTTCGCAAGTGAAAGTCATGCGTTAAGCCAAACCCTATCAAATAAAAGAAAGCACTGTCGTATGTTTTGTACTATAAAATGCAAGTGTAAACTAAGGTAGAGAATTTCATCTTTTAAGAATTCCAAGAAAATCAAAAGTTTTTAAGAAAATCTGTACGTTTTTCGATAAACTATTTATCTTTACTTTCTTTTTTTTTTTTTTTTTTTTTTTTTTTTTAGAAGTTTAAAATTTCTAAAGTTATGTTGAGAAGCAAATATAACTTAAAAACGTAAAAATGGGTCTTTTTTTTATGTTATTTGTTGATCTTGCTTTCATCATTTAGTTGCTTCATTTGTTGCTTTTAAATTGTTGTTGTTTGTTTGTTTGTTTTTTTTTTGGGTTTCTTTGTTTTTGTATTTACTTTTCTAAATACGAAGTTCCCCATTGCGTTGCCATGTTTAAACAATAAATCAGATTTTTACATTAAAAACCATTAGCTTTATGGCGTCATTATATCGAATCAAATGAGAGCTCACGCTTAAAGTACGAATAATCGTTATTTTTAGATTCACATGAAATTGCTTCGTGATTTATGAAGAGAGCATTCGCTGTCGTTCATCACATTAATAAGATTTAGTGCGTTGCCCTTGGTAACCTAACCGAAAATACCTCCTATAGGCGATTCTCATTCCACAGTCTGAAAAATAGACCTCTTTACCTTGGACGTAATGTTTTTCTAATTCAGTCCGCATATCAATTGGGAATAAAATTCTCGGTTTGAGTTGATCCATATTCCTGTGTCCTAATTCTCATGTGAGAGTGTTAAACAAAGAAATAATTCTCTAGAGAATGGCATATGCTCTGTTTGAGTTGATCCATATTCCTGTGTCCTAATTCTCATGTGAGAGTGTTAAACAAAGAAATAATACTCTAGAGAACGACATATGCTCTGTTTGAGTTGATCCATATTCCTGTGTCCTAATTCTCATGTGCGAGTGTTAAACAAAGAAATAATACTCTAGAGAATGGCATGTGGTCTAGCTGAAATGGGATACGCCCAAGGTAAAGATTTTTTATTTGGTTTTACTACATTAATAATTGCAGGACAGACACGCGACAAGTCTTAGCTCTCCAACATTTGACACAAACCAGGACTACACCCTAATAAGCGCCAGTGAACACAAAGGAATAACAAAGATTCACTGCAGAAGAAAACTGATTACCAACGATGACAAAGATTTCCAAATTAAGGTGAGGTGGAGTTTAATTTAATGTGACGTAATATGTCATTGATTACAAGGGCGGATCGAGAGTCTCGGATTGGGTGGCCAGCCACCCAGATTTGAAGTGTTGAAGATAAGAATAAAGAGTGAATGAAATGGTAGAAGAGGTGGTGGATGGATAGATAAATTAATGGGTGGGTAGGTGGGGGAGACTGACGGACGTATGGATGAATGGAGGGAGGGAGGGAGGGAAGGAGGAAGGGAGGCAGAGAGGGAAGGAAGGAGGGAGGGAGGGAGGGAGGGATGGATGGGTGGATGGATGGATGGATGGATGAATAAGTTACTATCTTATTTCCCTCAAATGTACAGGCGGGTGAAAAAGCGTACTTCGCGTGGGCCACCCACCCTCGCGATTACCTTCAATACCACACCAAGCGTGGCTACAGTTCACAAATGCATGTCCTGGTGCCACTAATGTTTCCCACAACACCTCCTCCAACCCCATCTCCAACACCCTCATCCCTGACAAACAAGCTACAGTTCAACAATGGTAATTTCAACCTCACCTGGGGCTATCTGTCCGAATCTCAAGAGATCGAGTTTAAAGTCCGTGCAAAAACTACCGGGTATGTAGCTGTTGGCATGACGAAAACAAACTATGGGATGAAAGACTTGGATCTGTTCTTCGCTGGGGTCACGTCGTACTCCAGGACTGTGTACCTTAAGGTATGGTAGTGAAGGTTAAGTCTCGCTTCGACTATTTCAACAATTTTTTCGTCGTTAGATCGTGTTCGCATAAATTGTACCCCACATGTGCTGAAAAGAAAAGTGTCAGACAGCGACATTAGTATGAGCTACGCTTTTTCTGTGCGAATTACATCAAACAAGCAAATGAATAGGAAGGAAGGCATATGTCGATACAGTTGAAACATTTTTACACGGTGATTTAGTTTTCTTATTCACTCGATCAGCGCACGCGTAGCAATAAAAACCAGGGTGCTTACCATTTAAACCATCATTCAAATTCATTCGCCAATGGTAAGAAAAGAGCGGGAAACTTTGACTTCGAAAAATGGTACACGCGTCTACCGAAAGAACAGAAATGAGCGGGAAAAGTGGTAAAACATGTACATTTGTCGCTTTTTCTGGTGTTTTAGGATAAACACGTGAATGGTTACAAAGCTCCCCGACAGGACGCCAAGCAGGATTATACTCTTATTAGTGGTAGCCAATTTGGTGGAATAACGACCATCCACTGTAAGAGAAAACTGATCACCAACGATAATAAGGATATCCAGATACAGGTAAGTGTGTAAGAGAACGTTTTCGAGTGCCAAATTACCGCTGTCTTTCTTAATTACAGACTCATTTACACAGGGTTAGCCTCGATTTTGTGCAGAACTGATTCAAGCGTGTTCCAGTCAAGGCCCGTCGAGTTTCAAAGTGTTTGTATTGTTGAAGTTGTGCATTCTTTACTTTACCGTTGGTATTTGTGAATATTTAAACACTGATACGAGGCTAAACCTGTGTAAATGAGTCTGTAAACAAGGAACCCGGCAATTATTTGAAACTCGAAACTATACTCATAGTCTATATCAAACTCTCCCATCTCAAGGAAACAGAAAGGGCTTGAGCCATTTCTATTTGATCATCGGATGAGGGCCACAGAGTTGCTAGCCACGGGCAATAAACCGCTTTATCTTGTGCGCAATGTTTTCCCATTTCAGACCACGTGTCATTCCCTAGAGTATCATTTCTTTGTTTAACGTTTGATGATGTGTATGCAAATTATGTTTTATTTTTTGCTAACAAAATATTTTTCCAGGCTGGTGAGAAAGTGTACTTTGCCTTTGCAACTCACTACAGAAACGATTACCTTTCTTATCACACATCACGTGGTTACAGCTCACAAATGTACGAGATTGTGCCAGCTGCCCCACCTACCCCTCCCATAGCGCCAAGGTTAGTACCTGAATGATTATCATAGTACGAAATATCTAGAAAATACCATTGTATATTTATTTAATTCAAAGATACGATATGTTAAACATTTCCTAATCTGGAAATATGCTGGCTTACAGACCCAGTATGGGAGATGGATGCTCCCAGTAATGGGCTTCTGATCTGGGAATATGCTGGTTCACAGACCCAGTATGGGAGAAAGATGCTCCTCGTAGTATTCCAATGCGAGAGCCACTAAGTCTTGCTCAATCACTGAAATTTCTTTTTTTATTCTAGTATCGTATATGACAAAGAGATTTCATTTCGTAACGGCATCTACCGCATGTTCTGGAAGTTCGACTCAACCACAAATGAGTTATTCTTTAAATTAAGAGCGAGAGCTAATGGTTGGGTTGGCCTTGGATTGTCGAACAAGAATCGCCACATGGAGGAGATGGATGTCGTAATCGCTGGAGTAAAAGATGGACACGGTTACATAGGGGTAAGGCTGTTCCTTGTGTACAGTGCCGATAGATCGACGCATGTATGGGAATCAATTTTCAAGATATATTTCACTATGGCGTCACACTTCGTTTATAAGGGGACAGAATGGTGAAGAACAATAGGAATTTGGACTAACTTTGCTCTGCAGATGAATTGATAGCTGTGATATATAGATCTTGTTTTCAAACATTTTACAAAACAAGTGTTTATTCTACAATATATACGGTATTTGATGGCTGTTATTTCTAATTAAGTCTCAAAAAATACTATTTTTCGCTGTTTTCATTCCTCTATTTTCTATTCCCCGAACACTTCATTCGCCCATCCTTCCCCAAAAAAGCTGCAAAGTACTATGCGTAGGTAAGAGAAGATTATAGCTACAATTTTATTGATGGTCTGTTTTGTGTCAGGACTATTTCTCTTACCAACTGGCAGTCCCAGTAAAGGACCAAAAACAAGACAACATCCTGCTAAGTGCCACAGAAAGCGATAGGACAACAACTGTTGAGTTCAAGAGGAAAATTGCTACAGGAGATTATATGGATTTACAAATAAAGGTAAGGTATAGCCAAAGGGGTGTCACTTTACCATAAAAATATTCAACAGTAGAAATTGGCCTCACTACTACTCACATATGACAGCGAATCCAAGAATCGACCCTGGGTCGCATTTGTGAGAGTCGAGCGTTCTCGCCACCCTTGCATTCCTAGAAATCTCACCCTTGAATCATATCTTGGTGATAATAAGAAGCTTTATGCATGGTGCATATATAATTTTGATAAAATGTTATCTTGTTTCTGAGTCAGCCTGGAAAGTCGTACTATATAGGTTGGGCGTATCAAAGTTTCAGCGACAACCTTGTGTATCACTCACTCAGAGGGTATAGTGAACAGAAAGTGGTTTTGATCGAGCTGAATGGTAGTTCAGTAACATCAACATCATCATCATCATCAACAACTACGCAAGAAATACCACCATATACACCTACATCTTCATCATCAACAACAACAACAACACAAGAAATACCACCATATGCACCTACATCTTCATCATCAACAACAACAACAACACAAGAAATACCACCATATGCACCTACATCTTCATCATCATCATCAACAACACAAGAAATACCACCATATGCACCTACATCATCATCATCATCATCAACACAAGAAATACCACTATATGCACCTACATCTTCATCATCAACAACAACGACAACAACGCAAGAAATACCACCATATGCACCTACATCTTCATCATCATTATCAACAACAACACAAGAAATACCACCATATACATCTACATCTTCATCATCATCATCAACAACAACACAAGAAATACCACCATATGCACCTACATCTTCATCATCAACAACAACACAAGAAATACCACCATATGCATCTACATCTTCATCATCATCATCATCAAAAACAACACAAGAAATACCACCATATGCACCTACATCTTCATCATCAACAACAACAACAACACAAGAAATACCACCATATGCACCTACATCTGCATCATCATCATCAACAACAACACAAGAAATACCACCATATACACCTACATCTTTATCATCATCATCAACAACACAAGAAATACCACCATATGCACCTACATCTTCATCATCAACAACAACAACAACCCAAGAAATACCACCATATGCACCTACATCTTCATCATCAACAACAACAACAACACAAGAAATACCACCATATACACCTACATCTTCATCATCATCAACAACAACAACACAAGAAATACCACCATATACACCTACGTCTACATCATCATCAACAACACAAGAAATACCACCATATGCACCTACATCTTCATCATCATCAACAACAACCACACAAGAAATACCACCATATGCACCTACATCTTCATCATCATCATCAATAGCACAAGAAATACCGCCATATGCACCTACATCTTCTTCATCATCAACAACAACACAAGAAATACCACCATATGCACCTACATCTTCATCATCATCAACAACAACACAAGAAATACCACCATATGCACCTACATCTTCATCATCATCAACAACAACAACACAAGAAATACCACCATATGCACCTACATCTTCATCATCATCATCAATATCACAAGAAATACCTCCATATGCACCTACATCTTCTTCATCATCAACAACAACACAAGAAATACCACCATATGCACCTACATCTGCATCATCATCATCAACAACAACACAAGAAATACCACCATATGCACCTACATCTTCATCATCATCAACAACAACAACCCAAGAAATACCACCATATGCACCTACGTCTACATCATCATCAACAACACAAGAAATACCACCATATGCACCTACATCTACATCATCATCAACAACAACAACACAAGAAATACCACCATATGCACCTACATCTTCATCATCATCAACAACAACAACACAAGAAATACCACCATATGCACCTACATCTACATCATCATCAACAACAACAACACAAGAAATACCACCATATGCACCTACATCTACATCATCATCAACAACAACACAAGAAATACCACCATATGCACCTACATCTTCATCATCATCATCAACAACAACACAAGAAATACCACCATATGCACCTACATCTACATCATCATCAACAACAACAACACAAGAAATACCACCATATGCACCTACATCTTCATCATCATTATCAACAACAACACAAGAAATACCACCATATGCACCTACATCTTCATCATCATCATCATCAACAACAACACAAGAAATACCACCATATGCACCTACATCATCGTCATCATCATCAACACAAGAAATACCACCATATACACCTACATCTTCATCATCATCAACAACAACACAAGAAGTACCACCATATGCACCTACATCTTCATCATCATCAACAACAGCAACACAAGAAATACCACCATATGCACCTACATCTTCATCATCATCATCAACTACAACACAAGAAATACCACCATATGCACCTACATCTTCATCATCATCAACAACAACAACACAAGAAATACCACCATATGCGTCATCATCTACAACAGCAAAAGCAGCATCAGTAAAAGTACAGGCAACACCAACTTCAACAAAACTGATGCAAGCAACAACCTCATCAGCAACTCCGACACCATCGCTTCAAGAACCAACATCAGCAGCAGGAACATCGGCTACCACAACGGTTACCATAACGAAGACTGTCACTAAGACTGTAACAACAACACTGATAATGCCAACCAAGACAACAACAGTAACAGTGACGGTAACAGCGACTCCTGCCAAAATGTGAGTGCATAAGATAAATGAGGATGCGAATAAATGGAAGAGTAATGCTGTCTCAAACAGTGCAATATTTTCGTATGACAAGATATTTCATTACCGATATGATATATTTTTTATTCTTTGCTCTACTACATGCCTGCCGTGTTCCATACTAGACTGTCCGAGGTTGCCCGGGAAACTGGTAACGAGTACGTGTGCTGATTCACGGGACCTTTTAGGGGACGTCGTTTTTTTCAACACGAGAACCAGTCCGGCGCGTCCTTCTCGTTAGCAGTTTACCGCGCAACCGCGGAAAGTCCAATATCATTGTAATCATTATTTCATTTTCTGAACTAAAAATTATCATTTCTTTTGACAGCTACGAATGAATTCGTCAAGTGGAAAGGAAGATATATTTGCAGCATTGCCAGAATCTCCTTCTCTGCTCGCTAACAAACGTTATAGGTTTTTTATACCCAATGGTAAAAGGGAATGGATTCACATGGGCCCTAAGACCCCTGTCTAAGACCCTTTAATGACACTAGAGAAAAGCGTTTGCGCATGCGTGCATTTTAGCACGTTTTCTAAGAATTTTGAAGAGTTTGAGTGAGAAAATAAATGTTTGTTTCCTCCAAGTATACTAAAGAGTATACTTTTGTCAGACCAAGATACTGTATTAGTTTTGGCATTTTGTGAAGCCCAATTTATCAGGCATGTTTGAAAGCCAAATTTACATATGTTTTGACTAATTTGCTTACGGATTCAGAGCATACGCAGACGTTTTTCACTTGTGTCCCCTAGCATTTTGCATAGGTCTACATAATGATTACTTTAACGCTTATCAATGGGCTCATTAATACTCGTAAAACTTCATTGGCAATCTGAATAAATAAATATTGGCAAAACGGTAATAACTTTAAGAAACGACTGAAGATGTGTTGTATATCACGGAGTAAATAATAAAATAAAATGAATGACGATTGAAGATACGTAATTGAAAGATCCATGAAAAGCTGGAGTGACTTGACGTTACTTGATGTCACTTCCGTGTCTCGTGCGGAATGTTTACCACAGGCCCGTCGCTAGGACCTTCAAAGGTGAGGTTCGTTTTTCTACCAAGCTTAAAGTTACGCCATTTCTTGAAAAACTAAAATAGCTATAAACATTATTGCGTACTCCTACAGACCGGGTACAGAGTTGGAGAAAGAGGGGTCGTTCGCAACCGAACTACCCCTAGCGACGGGCCTTCCCCATCTGAATCACAAGTTTTCAAAACAACTCATTTTGGTTGAAAGCATATAAGGGAACAGATAAATTAGTCGTCTGATTGAAACCCAGCAATTGATAAATTAGATTTAATGCAAAACTATATCTAGCTATACAAGGTAGTTTATTTGCATACAAAGATTGCGATTAAGCCACCTGGATCCTATTATATTATTGATAAACCAGATACTTACATCCCTAGCTAAATTAGTTCATTTATAAACCATCAAAATAATATCTAAATACTTGTAACTTTTAGCAAAGCTGCTTTGAATAGACACAACACTAACTCTCACCTCGTTTAGTAAATGTTCATCTTCATATGCTTGGGGTGTTTTTCTGCAGTTTTCATCTCTTCTACAGGAAGCCAACCTCGTAGGACCACGCAGTTATAAACATCAATTGTTTGTAAAGGTAGCAAATTGTACCATTACCATAAATTCTATTCATTTTAAAAGCGATGGGGAAAAAATCCGCCATCTTTGATCGGGTGCCAATCCCAGAAGCCTTTGGAAGACTTGACTCACCCCAGGACCTACTCTTCTTGTTTGTTTGTTTATTATTATTATCTTCTTTTTAATCAAATAAAATTAATTACTATTAGTTTATTAGCTAAATTCAAATTTGGTCTGTGAAACTTTTATCAGCTCAGAGGTTGTTTCAGGGTTCAATCTGTGCGTTCATTTTGTTGTTTCCGAGAAATTTCAGTACATCCTTAATTAAGATACTAAAAATGATAGAATTTCATTTTGTGAAATACAATGGTTTTCATGCTGCGAAATATTTCAAACAAAGCCAGGTTGAAAGAATGAGCATGAATGCATTGGTACAAAAATTTTAATTTGCTCTGTTAGACATTTTTCCATCAATCACAAACTGTAAACAAATTCAAGAACTACGGGAAAATAGTGCTAATAGTGAGCTTAAGCTCTCTAATCACAACCGAGACCTCGGTCTAAAATAAAACACTTAGACAACGAAAAATAACGAAAAAATAACTGGAATCTGACCATGTTGCGAAGACAAGTCGATCATTCAAACTATGGTAGAAAATTATTCATTCTTCTTTTTCTCTTTTTCTGCGTCCAATATGTAAATGGTAAGTACTGTAAGCCAAAGAATGTATTCATTCAAACAAATCAAAATATAAAACCTCTATCTCCTTTCTTGACTTTTAAAGTTAAGAAAATAGATAATCGTAATTTTATCAAAAATTACTTCGTTGGGAATTCGCAGAATTTTTTGGAATTTATTTTTTTAAAGTGCCCACGACCCCTAACTCAATATTTTCAGCATTGATTCTACATGAAGTGAATAGTCGAATGATGAAATATTCTTATATGATTTGAGTGATGCATCTTGGAGATATCAAGGTTTATACTTCCAGTATGCTAATGAATGTGATGTCATAGGAGGCATTATTAAATATACGAAAATTTACTGGGGTAGTAAAATATCCTGTATAAAACATAATTATCTTACTCAGAGTTTATAGAAAGGTTATTGTAAATTTGTTTTCTCATAGTAATCAGTGTTTTGATTTAAAAATGATGACAAATAAACCCAATTGCCTACTATGACATCACACTCATTAGCATACAGGAAGTATAAACCTTGATATCTCCAAGATGCATCACTCAATCATATAAAAATATTTCACCATTCGACTATTCACTTCATGTAGAATCAATGCTGAAAAAATTGAGTTAGGGGTCATAGGCACTTTAATCATTTGCGAAGTTCGGGGGAGGACTGGCTCGTGTTAGCTTCAGTTATTATGTTTCGTTATTTACTAATCTGAAACCGCTATTCAAGTATCTATTTCTTTTTTTTATTTTTTATTTTTAATTTTTATCTATATTTCTTGTGACATAAAATATTAATAATTTCAATATTAAATGTGCAAAAGTAACACAGCACGGGTCGTATACAGGGAGCATTCTGTACACACTGTTGTCGCTCTGATTGTCGTATTGCATGTCCCTCACAATACTAGCAGCTTCACATAACAAAGGAATTTTTGTAAAGCACAAATTTGTCTATTGCTCGCCGTTTATTCCACCCACCATCTATATCCATAAAATACGCCGTCCACACGAAAATCTGTAAACGGCGTTTGCAAAAGTATATCCACTTTGAAGGGCGTTTTCAAACGTATGCGTTTACGGTGAGCGTCTTCATCGTTTACGTGTGGACGGAAGGGCTAAGAGCATCAAAAAGTATGCGTTTACAAATGAAAACGTATATATGTAGACGGGGTCTAATTCCACTCTATTTTTTCAAAGCATCTGATGGCTGCAGAGACCTGGTTTTTCTAGATTGCATCAAAGACGAGGCCTTAGTCAACCACACCATTCACACATCCAACGTGCTTTCCCCGGGCCTGGAACAATGTCAACACGAGTGCTTTATGAATGACGCATGCGTATCGTACAACTTGGGTCCCACACGGGGAATGAGTAGGACATGTGAGCTGAGTGATACAGATCACGTGGGATTTCCTGATCACGTGGTAGGGAAGGAAGGTGCCGAATACTGCCCTATTAGGGTAAGTAGGGATAAACTACTTTAAAAAACCAGCATTTGAACTTTGAATCGCTTTTCGTTTGAGTGAGAAACAAACGGTATTGACTTACAGCGCGTACACGCTACCAAATGTCATAACGTTGAAATGGCTTCCCATTAGAATGGCCTCATATGAGAGGAAATTATACACAGTACTTACAGTTACAACACGTACACGGTACGACAAGCCGTAACATTGAAATAGCTTCACATATAAGCATGGATTTCGAAAGAGAAGAAAACATAGGCTGCTGACTTACAGCACATACACGGTAAAACATGCCGTAGCATTGAAATGGTTTCCCATTGTCTTCCAGTAATCCATCCAACCACAGCGCGTGGGTACGGTTACGGTAAGATACGATACGGCTGCAGCAAGGCTATGAAAGTCGTACGCGTTTATCACTCATACAAAAACCGTTCTAACAAAAAGCGACAGTACGGCTGCCAATATATTTTTCCTCCGCTCTTCATTACGTCGATTGATTTAATATGAACCAAGTGTTTCCTTGTTTTAACTTCAGAGCCCGTGTTCTTCAAAGTCTTGTCCAGCCGACCTGATATGCAAACCCGACTTCTCATGGGATACTTTTCGCTGTTCTTGTTACATATCCAAACTTCTTGGAATGGAAGACGGACGGATACCAGACTCAGCTATAACAGCAAGTAGTTCCTGGGATCTACTAGGTCATGGTCCACATCAAGGCAGATTAAACTATATACAGCCGCCAGAAATAACAACCTTCAGCTCATGGTGTTGGAGCTCTAGTCTTTTAAAGGCAGGCGAGTATCTGCAAGTTTTTTTGGACGGGGAGTTTAATGTCGATGGAGTAGCAACGCAAGGAAGGCCACCTAAAACACTAGACTTGCAATGGGTTAAGAGCTATACCATAAGTTATAGCCTGAATGGAACGGACTGGATGGAGTACGAGGAGGATGGAACCAGTACACCTAAGGTGAAATAGTATTTATTAAGAAACGCTTGCTTGTTTGCCTGTTTGCCTGTTTGCTTGTTTGCTTGTTTGCCTGTTTGCCTGTTGGCCTGTTGGCCTGTTGGCCTGTTGGCCTGTTTGCCTGTTTGCCTGTTTGCTTGTTTGGCTGTTGGCCTGTTGGCCTGTTGGCCTGTTGGCCTGTTGGCCTGTTGGCCTGTTTGCCTGTTGGCCTGTTTGCCTGTTTGCCTGTTTGCCTGTTTGCCTGTTTGCCTGTTTGCCTGTTTGCCTGTTTGCTTGTTTGCTTGTTTGCTTGTTTGCTTGTTTGCTTGTTTGCTTGTTTGCTTGTTTGCTTGTTTGCTTGTTTGCTTGTTTGCTTGTTTGCTTGTTTGCTTGTTGGCCTGTTTGCTTGTTTCCTTGTTTGCTTGTTTCCTTGTTTGCACCGTAGCCTAAATACTTACATCACTTTTATTCCGTTTCTCCCCCAGATTTTTGAAGCTAATTCAGATGGGACCACAATTGTGAAACACAAACTCACTCCTTTTAAAGCAAAGTTTGTGAGGATTGTAGTTCAAACTTGGCATACTCACATTTCACTGAGAATGGAATTGTATGGCTGCAAATCTCAGTAAACCGGCCATAAGTAACGCAAGTTTTCAAGATCGTTCCTTTTACACAAGTATTTAAGAGCACCCGTATGGATGAATGCACGAAGCTTAGTAAACCATTCATAATTTACACCACGTTTTACAAGATAAGATATATCTTTAAGGGCATTTGATGGGTCTCGAATTGCCTGCTTTGTTTACTTACAAGTTTATTCAACTCGTGGTCCCCACTAGGTTTAAATAAACCTTCAATAAAATGACAGGCTTGGGCGTAATGTTTACCATTTCCAACCCGTGTCATTCCATAGCATATCATTTCTTTGTTTAATGGTTGCACATGAGAAGACAAATATATTTATGGATACAACTCAGACAAAGAATCATATTCTCAAGAGAATGACACAAGGTCTGAAAAACTACACAAGCTGAAGGGTTTTATTCACGCCTTTTTTGTCGATTTAGATTGTTCCATTTATTATTTTAATATTCTACAAGTGTATATTTTCTTTTTAACTCTGAAATTCGTATAATTGTTAATAAAAGTTACATCATTTCTTTAGTTAAGTGCAAGAATGAATTCATATTTTAATTTCTTATATTTAAAGCGTGTAACATGGTTGTGAAAATCTATTGCTAAAAACGGTTAGTCTCTCGATTGCAAATTTGTGCTAAAACTGAGTTGCTTTCCATGACGGCAGAATCGAAGTATGGCGACCAATTTGGAGAACTATTGTTGTGGACTGACTAGCCTCTCATACATGTGTAAAAAACGCTTTTACATAAACGCTCAAAACGCATAAAGGCCTGGGATTTTGTTCAAAAGGGCAAAAATTACTTTTCACCGTAGATTACTCATTTTTAGATGTAGTTGAATGCGATTGCAACAGTATCCTTATTTGGGGTGCTTAACTTTTTGAATGGATAAATTTGCATAAAAGTTTGAGAAAGCTGGTTATACTTTAAACAGAAACACCTAAGAATTTATTTTTTAATGGTCTGATAGAGAATTGGTGCATAACCCAGGCCTGAACATGCTTGAGCGCGACTCGTCAGTCCAGAACAATAGTTATTTAACAAATCGCTCATAGATTTCCATTGTTTGTTCTCTTATTGATCATTACAGCAGCCATGTTGGTTTTTAACAGTTGAATATATAACGTAATGTGCTGGTATCATATTAAGGTATTTCAGTGATATATATAGACCTACTTGCAAGAACGTTGTCATACGATAATAGAACATTAGTGATTTAGGGAGCAAGGAATACATTAAAAGACAAAAGATGAAGTTCAGCTTCAGTGATCTTCTTTTGTTTTTTAATATAATTCGTATCCCACTAAATCACTAATGTTCTATTTTCGTATGACAACGTTCTTGCAAGTAGGTGTATATATAGATAGAATGTATGAAGAACATTGAGCGTGGTAATTGTGACGTCATACCCGCCATGCTGGATGTGAGATTTGGTCATCCAACATGGTGGTCAGGCCTTGTTTCCTGTGTATTTTTCTTACCTCACTGGTTCAAAGCCCGATTAGTGCTAGTCTAAGGTTCATCTGTAGGTATTATTTAGAGCTAACCTAGGATTAGCACTAATCATGAAGGCTTTGAAATATCGGGCCCTAGAAAGGAAGCGAGCAAAAAAATCTAAAATAACCCAAGTAGGTGTTGAACCTAATTAAACTGAAATGTTCAAAGCAAATCAATTAACTCTAATCCTGAATATAAACGATTCTTGGTGCCTTGGTGATCAAATCTGGATGAGCAATATCTTTTTTTTTTTTTTTTTTTTTTCAATTTAGTAACATTGCACAAGCTGGGAAAAATACTCGAAGTCCACGCGAGCTCAGCTTGAGACGAGTTTATTTGAAGGTATCTACAAGGGGACTACGGTGAAAGTTTCTTCTAACAGGACTCAGGGATAGTTTCTTTGGAGGGTGTAAATTATAGTTTCTTCTAGAGCTATTTAAAGAACTAAGAAAAGTTTTTTCGGGACTGGGTATATTTTCTTCGGGGACTGGGTATGTTGTCTTCAGGGAATGAGGATAGTTTGTTTGGGGACTGGGCATAGTTTCTTTGGGGACTGGGCATAGTTTTTTCGGGGACTGGGTATATTGTCTTCGGGGACTGAGGATAGTTTCTTCGGGGACTGGGGATAGTGTCTTCGGGGACTGAGGATAGTTTCTTCGGGGACTGGGTATAGTGTCTTCGGGGACTGGGGATAGTGTCTTCGGGGACTGGGCATAGTTTCTTCGGGGACTGGGCATAGTTTCTTCAAGACTGAGAACAGCTTCATCCCGCAAAGGTATCTGGGATCATCAACGTCGTTTTCTAAAAATAGAACTCGTCCCAGTCCCGAAGTTGCTGTATCTTGGCCTTTGACTAAGTGGCCTTAATAAATGAAAGCAGGTCTCTTACAGCCATAGAGCTCCATCCTTAGTGAGATGTGTCCTAGCCACGTTTGAACTACGATCCTTACGAAACGCGCTTCAATGGAAACGGCGAGCTTGTGGATAACAACCGTCGTCCTATCTGAATTGCCTTGAAAATGCTGAAAGAAAGAAAACCATACAGTTGTCTTCTGTAGTCGTTAGTGACTCCTGAGGGGTTAATTACTACCCTGGATCGAGTCACTGGATTTTATTCCTGAACTTGTCATCCTCTTTGAGTAGTAGAGTTCGTTTTTGGTTTTCTCAGAGGGTTTCTGTCGGGTTTTTTTCTCACCTCAAAAATTAAATTCCAAATTTGACTACGATCAGACGTCGAAAGTTTAAACATGAGCCTGTGTCTCAGAAGACTTGAGCAATTACTCCTCATGCATGATGCTCTTCAATGAAAATATATTAGAGATTTATAATTTGAATTATAATTTATTTGAATTTTAACTACCTTTATGCGTCTGTCCTCTTTATATTCAATCCAGGATGTCGCGTTTTGGCTAAATTTCAAAGTATAACTCTTTACGTATTGCAGAATATTAGCACCAGAATCCCTTCCTTGTGTCGCTACCATGGTGATGATAACACCTCACCAAGATCCACCTGCAAGTACTCGCCCACCTGATTGATTTTAGCACTCCAGCAAGAGGAAGAATAATGAGATAGATTTGACGGCGCGACGTAATTAAGTCTCCCCTGAAAAGCCTCGTGGCCAATCGAGTACACACTACTTGCTGTTATAACTGAGTCTGGTATCCGTCCATCTTCCATTCCAAGAGGTTTGGATATGTAACAAGAACAGTGAAAAGTATCCCATGAGAAGTCGGGTTTGCATATCAGGTCGGCTGGACAAGACTTTGAAGAACACGGGCTCTGAAGTTAAAACAAGGAAACACTTGGTTCATATTAAATCAATCGACGTAATGAAGAGCGGAGGAAAAATATATTGGCAGCCGTACTGTCGCTTTTTGTTAGAACGGTTTTTTGTATGAGTGATAAACGCGTACGACTTTCATAGCCTTGCTGTAGCCGTATCGTATCTTACCCTAACCGTACCCACGCGCTGTGGTTGGATGGATTACTGGAAGACAATGGGAAGCCAATTAGATGCTACGGCTTGTTATACCGTGTATGTGCTGTAATTCAGCAGCCTATGTTTTCTTCTCTTACGATTACCATGCTCATATGTGAAGCTATCTCAATGTTACGGCTTGTCGTACCGTGTAGTGTTGTAACTGTAAGTACCGTTTATAATTTCCTATCTTATGGGAAGCCATTTCAATGATGCGGCTTGTCATACCGTGTACATACTGTAAGTCAGTAACCTATGTTTCCCACTCATACGATAACCTTGCTTATGGGAAGCCATTTCAATGTTACGGAATGTCGTACCATGTACGTGCTGTAAGTCGCCATCGTACGTTTCCCACTCGTACGAAAAGAGGTTCAAAGTTCAGCTTCTTTCGTAAAGTGATTCATCGTACTAACCCTAATAGGACAATATTCGGCACCTTCCTTCCCTACCACGTGATCAGGAAATCCCACGTGATCTGTATCACTCAGCTCACATTTCCTACTCATTCCCAGTGTGGGACCCAAGTTGTACGATACCATCGGGCAGAATGGCTGGACATATCATTATGCAAATTTAATTACTACACCTCAGTGTTTCGAGCTCGGCGCGGGAAGTTCAAATCTTTGAAGCAAATTTACAAAGAAAACAGTCAAAACGCGTCAAGTCTGCCGCGAATATTGGTTCTAACTCTGCTGTTTCTTTTTTTTTTCAACTGCTACCAGCTGGTTTCGGAAGACGAAATATTTATCAAATGTGTTCCATTGATTTTTTTTGTTTCTCTTACAAACTCACGACGGGAAAGAAGTTTTAATATTGGGTACATTTTGGTCGATTATGTATCTACACCCGACATGCTTAAATGTTTGCGTTCTTTTTTATAGTCATTCAAACATCAAATGATCTCACTACCAGCGGGAAATGATAAATCGAATATGAAATTCAGTCTTCATCTTATCAGCTGACCATCAATAACTATCTGGCTAGCGGGAATTAAACTTCAAGCAAGATAAATAGTTTCGGCTACATTAGTATTCAAGGCTGAGCACATTTCAAATTTCCCGCACAAGGTTTAGCTCCGCCTACTTATCTCCCTAGAGAAAACCTATCCGATCGTTACTCTGGAAACACCCACGCTCTGGTTTCGCTCGAATGCTCGACACATCCGTCCTACGTGCCTCGACGCTTCAATAAAACCATATGATTGCTGGTTAAAATACCCATCCACCATCAAAACAATAAACTCTCGACAGTCAGAGTCTTGTAGAATAAATTTTACTCTCACAAACAACGACCCTCTTAAAACCAAAGTCTTGTCGAATGAGTTTTATTCACATCAAAACAATAAACTCTCGACAGTCAAAGTCTTGTCGAGTAAGTTTTACTCTCACAAACAACGACCCTCTTAGTGAAGCTACACCTGGGCAAAGCGCCATCTTTTTACAATGGAAACAACAAGATTAAGGCTCGACACATACGAAGAGTGACCTTTCAGTTCAGAGAGGAATAGCTAAAATAAAAATAAAAACGGCTCTTTTAGGAGCCAACAAGCACTAAGAAAGTCATGACTAATGCTTATTTCAGTAAAATGAAATGTTTGAAATAAAAAATAATGAAAACCTTGATCAAGAATAGATATTGATCATTATCTACGAATAATCATACTTCGGACCAGACTCCTAAAATCAAAGTTTCCATAAGTTTGGCGGCCCGCTTTTAAATCCCCTCAGTATTGGCGATTTTAATTGCAAAAAAATCGTAATTAATCACTGGGTTTAAAAACAACAAACAAATCTGGCTGCTATGAAAGTGATTGACAGGTGTGAATTTCATGGAGCTGATTTTCAACATACTAATAAGGAGGCTCAGTCTCTTTAGGGAATACTAAGGACCAATCACTCATCCCTTTTTTTTTGTCATTAATATTCATTTTGAGATGATGTCAATAATTGAGTTTAGATGGAGTTTGATAATGATGTCCATTAAACAATAGCCATTCTGCCCGATGCGCATGCGTCATTCATAAAGCACTCGTGTTGACATTGTTCCAGGCCCGGGGAAAGCACGTTGGATGTGTGAATGGTGTGGTTGACTAAGGTCTGGTTTTTGATACAATCTAGAAAAACCAGGTCTCTGCAGCCATCAGATCCTTTGAAAAAATAGAGCGGAATTAGACCCCGTCTACATATATACGTTTTCATTTGTAAATGCATACTTTTTGATGCGCTTAGCCCTTCCGTCCACACGTAAACGATGAAGACGCTCACCGTAAACGCATACGTTTGAAAACGCTCTCCAAAGTAGATGCTTTTGCAAACGCCGTTTACAGATTTTCGTGTGGACGGCGTGTTATAGATATAGATGGTGAGTGGAATGAACGGCGAACAATAGACAAATTTATGCTTTACGAAGATTCCTTTTGTTGTGTGAAGCTGCTGGTATTGCGAGGGACAATACAACCATTGGAACAAGTGTACAGAATGCTCCCTGTACGACCCGTGCTGTGTTACTTTGTATATTTAATAATAAAATGTATGTAATAAAAAATATATAAATGAATAAAGTAAATAAAAAAAAGATATTTGGTTACTGATTCGTAAAATTTCGAAACTTTATAACTAACGAAAACTTGGAGTGTTTTTCACAAGCAAGTCGATCCTTCTAACATGACTCACAAAACAAATCCCAAAAATTTTACTAAAATACTACTGCCAGTATCAGTAAAATCTATTTAATAATACTATTTTCGGTTTGTAACTAATTGCGATATAAAAAAGTAAAAATTTGAGTCATGCATTTGTCGGTCGATTTATGCAGTTGTCGGTTGCACGAAGGTTGGGTAGCGCTATCCGACCGAAAATCCTTATCCAGAGGATAAATCGATGCTGTCATCCAATAAATTTATCCACTGGACAAGATCTATCCTTCGGGTAGCGCTATCCAGGCTTCGTACAACCGGGCCCAGAAAATAGGAGAGAATTTTCTTTTGATTATATTTATAATTGGGATCCTTATCGCTAGAGGGTACCAAGGGTTTCGGCGATTCGACTCGATCTGTAGATTGTGTGAACAATTCTCAACAAAAAAAAATTGATAAAATAAATGACGACACTGAAACGTAAAGTATTGAACTTTTTAACTTAGATAAAAGATAAAGTTTTTATTTTGAATAGTGACTCGTGTGAATAATTCCATTTTTTGGCTTACAGTACTTACCATTTACATATTGGACGCAGAAAAAGAGAAGAAAAATAAATATTTTTTTACCATAGTTTGAATAATCGACTTGTCTTCGCAGCATGGTCAGATTCCAGTTATTTTTTCGTTATTTTTCGTTGTCTGATTGTTTTATTTTTAGACCGAGGTCTCGATTAGTACTATTTTCCGGTAGTTCTTGAATTTGGTTACAGTTTGTGATTGATGGGCAAATGTCTGACAAAATGAGTTAATATTTTATGACCAGACCAATGCATCGAGCAGCTGCCTTTGTTAAAATGTTGAGCAGCATGATAACCACTGTATTATACAAAATGAAAATGGCACTTCGAAATTCCAATATAAAATGAATCCACAGTTTTCAAGTTCACTTTTATTGACTTCATGTTTCATTTTTTTAAACCTTCAAATTTTATTGATACTTTGAAGCAACCTGCCTCTGAACTGATCTAAGGCCCTTTTTAATAAAGAAAAGTTGTATCGTAAACCCGAGAAGGTTTTTGTAAATATCCAGTTCAGTTTTTCCTTCTCCAGTAAAACTTGTAAAACCTGTTTTCTAAAAAAATATTTCGTGAAAAGTACTAGTGAATCAACATTTTTATTATTTTTTAAGAAGCTCTTCATTTTTTCACTAATACGTTTATAATTTAAATTCAATGAAAATTGAAAATAAATTTGCGAAGCATTTTGGTAGTAAGAAGACGCCATCATGCAAACGGCGTGTTCTCTGCTCTGCGCATGCTTCTACCATAAATTACAAAAAATATATTGAATTTTGATTGGTTATATACTAGTAGTTTATTTATAATACACTAAAAAATTACTCGATTCTAATTGGACAAGAGGAGTACAATTAAACCCCAAATTGTACCCTGTAGAGTCCCAATAGACTTCCTCGGCTCTGACGTAATGTTTACCCATTTCAGACCACATGTCATTCCCTAGAGTATCATTTCTTTGTTTAAGGTTTGCACTCAAATTGAATAAGCCTTTTCATAGTTTAAGAATCGATCCCACTGCGCATGTGATTTTATCCCGAATTTCTCACCTTCTTTTGACTAAACCTTCTTTTGTTCTTAATTAAACAAAAGAAGGTGAGAAATTCGGGATAAAATCGCATTCGCAGTGGAATCGATTCTTAAGCTATGAAAAGGCTTATTAGCCTAAAGGCTCGTCCAATTTTGAAAACTTTCAAAACATCACTCGCGTACTTACAAATTCCGAATTGTACTCCAAATAGTGCGATTTCCTATATTAATTAATCTTCGTGGAAAAAGAAGTTGTGGCTAAATGATGCTAGGTAAATCGAAAATTAGGCAGGACTATGGCACACTATTTTTTATTATTACAAATTGGAGCCACACCACAAACAGAGAAACTCTATATTAACATTCAAATTTTTCAATAGTGAACTTCAAACTTGACTTAACTTGAAAAACGATTATTTTTTAGGCTTCCACTAAATTAATAATGCATGCTAATTTTCGAAATAACCAAACGTTCTTTACTGTCGTAATACTGATAAAGCAAGTAACAGAAAAATAAGTTAACTAGACGGTCTATTAGAAAAAACAGAAAAGAACCATTTCTCAGGCGGTTTCCCCAAGGATTCGGTAAATTTTCTCGAAGCTTCTCAACAATAAAATTGCCCTTCCTTAATTTTTCTCTAATTTGTGGCAAAAGAAGTTGTGGCTAAATGTTGCTAGGTAAATCGGTAATTAGGCAGGACTATGGCACAAAATGTTTGGCACAATTTGTCAACCAATTCACTGAGATTAAGAATCGAAAACAATAGAATATTCGAGTTATATATATTGAAAGTTTATAAAAGCTATTCAAGGAGATGAAATGATGAAAGGAAAAGAAAAAATAAAAGCATATTTATAAAAATAGAAAATAAATTAAAATAAACTCGAGTGTTTACGGTTCACGAGTAGAACGACAGTAATTGTTTTCGCGTCCTTTATTTTTATCTCCGAAGGTGGGCTCCCTGTGATGCTATAATCAACCCATTTTTGGTATTTCATTGCAATAGCCAAATAACATGTAATGATATAAAGAGTAGCACCATCTGTCATTTCATTTTTCGACTGAGACTTCAAAACTGTAAACAACCTTTGTATATTAGCTCACAGACGCGATAGTGAACTAACAAGTCTCTCCAACTGGTGTGATGTGATTTAGAATTATGCTCGCCTTGTGGTTCATCACCTCTCTACCTCTTATTCTATCCGTCACACCTGTTCGACGTAAGAACTCTAGATTAGTATCATTAAGTTTTAAGGGTGGTGTACCGGTAGTGTATTCGCCTCTGAGTTTAGTTTCGGGGGTCTGTGATTTGGCCGTGCCATGACTTTGATCAGCCCAGGGGTTGTTTCAGGGTTTTATCTGTGAGTTAGCTATGCCCTGACTTAGATCAGCCCAGAGGTTGTTTCAGGGTTCTATCTGTGAGTTAGCCATGCCCTGCCTTAGATCAGCCCAGAGGTTGTTTCAGGGTTTGATCTGTGAGTTAGCCATGCCCTGACTTTGATCAGCCCAGAGGTTGTTTCAGGGTTTGATCTGCGAGTTAGCCATGCCCTGACTTTTATCAGCCCAGAGGTTGTTTTAGGGTTCTATCTGTGAGTTAGCCATGCCCTGCCTTAGATCAGCCCAGAGGTTGTTTCAGGTTTCGACCCGTACGTTTTCGCTTTCTCTCTCTCTCTCTCTCTTTTAAGTTCTACAATCAAAAAAAAGAAAAGAAAAGAAAGAAAAAAAATTACAAAGTTTACAAACAAAGAAATCTCAATTACAACTATACCAGCACATTCAGACTACCAAGGTTAAAAATCGGTTAACGTTTTTTTAAAGGAAAAAACTAGAAGGAAAAAAGTATTTGGAAAATTTTCGTGAATGAGATCGATGGATAATTTGCAGTCTTCCTAAAACTGTTAGGCATGCATAATTGAAGACCATCTAATCATGCAGTTATTACTTAATATTTAGGATTAGTTTAGCAAAATCAAGTCAGCCAATCAAACTTCAGTATTTCCACCTGTAACAGCTTTATGAGATTCTTGATGAGTTGAACCTTTCAAATTTGAAGATGTCTTTTAAAAATCTTCTTTCGTTATTAAAAAGTTTTATTTGAAAAAACAAAACAAAAAAACAAAAAAAAAAAACAAAGAAAAAAAAATTTACATGAGTACACACAAAACGGTATTCCATAGTTTTTTCATTTTTCACGGTTATGTGTATATTAACGAACTTTGTATCGTAATTTTCCATTTGACAAAAAAATGAAAAAATCTATAAGAGAGCGTTTGTAAACTAAATAAAAACAATAGATTTTATCAGAAATTTAAAAAATTCTCTGTTATCACATGAAATTATCGCATTTTTTTCCAAAGCATCTGATGGCTGCAGAGACCTGGTTTTTCTAGATTGCATCAAAGACAAAATCTTAGCCAACCACACCATTCACACATCCAACGTGCTTTCTCCGGGCCTGGAACAATGTCAACACGAGTGCTTTATGAATGACGCATGCGTATCGTACAACTTGGGTCCCACACGAGGAATGAGTAGGACGTGTGAGCTGAGTGATACAGATCACGTGGGATTTCCTGATCACGTGGTCGTAAAGGAAGGTGCCTGAATATTGTCCTATTAAGGTGAGTAAATGAGTACGTGCATCATTGATCTCCCATGGGAAAGTACAATAGTAGAGCAGAAATGAGAAGACATAAGCAGAGCAGGGCGGAGCGAGGAAGAGCAGAGCATGCGCAGAGCAGAATATAGATTTTTATTCCGTATCATTTCCAGTTAGACCGCTGCATGCTGAATCAAATATAAACGTTCATGCTTAAAAGATTGAATCAAATTCCAGAACCCTTGCACATCCAGTTCATGTACCAACCTTCAAATCTGCAAACCCGACTTCTCGTGGGACACCTTCGCCTGTTTTAACACGTGTGCTTCATGCCCTGCTTACAAGAACTGTGTTCAAGATCCTTTGACTCTTGCACTAAAGTGCTCTGGTATGTATATTAATATAGTAAAATTTATCATAAACGCCAGTCGAGCTCATGGCGGAGTTCCACTTTCAATCGACAAGAGAAACCTACATTATACTCAGTCCCTGCTAGGAAAATGCTTATAGTTGACCCATGATTCCTTTCGGGGAACGCAGTCAGTCAGCTCAGCTGGAAACAGCCTCTGGTCTGATCAAAGTCAGGGCACGGCTACCACACAGATTGAACACTGAAACAACCTCTGCGCGGGCTGATCTAAATCAGGGCACGGCTAACTCAAAGATCGAACCCTGAAACAACCTCTGGGCTGATCAAAGTCAGGGCACGGCTAACTCACAGATCAAAACCTGAAACAAGTTCTGGGCTGATCAAAGTCATACCACGCAGTTAGGTTTTGTAGAGGAAATTTAATTTCTCATATAGGAAATATATAAATAGCCAATCACATTCACCACAGAATTTCCGGCAAATGTTGACGGAAAAATAAGAATTTTCAAGTAGTGTTAATTATTTAATTGAATACTGTTTCAGGTTTATCACCTGATTGTTGTATGGCACTCGGTATGGAGGACGGAAGGATAAACGACTCAGCCATTACCGCTAGTAGCGTTTACGCAGCGTTTAACCATGATTCATTTCAAGGAAGACTTAACAATAAGCGGGATAAAGGGCCTCAAGGATATCACGGATCAGCGTGGAGTGCCAAAGTGAATCAAGTGGGAGAGTATTTGCAGGTGGAACTCGGTCTAGAGTGTTACATCACCAAAGTAGCAACCCAGGGGAGGGACTACTTATTTTCAGCAGTGGTTAAACAGTGGGTGAAGACTTACAGTCTTCAGTATGGACTGGATGGTGTCGCATGGAACAATTACACTACAGGCGGAGAGTTGAAGGTAAACTATTGATGGGTTGCTAGCATTCCCAAAAGAGTTAAAAGACAAAAAACATGGCGGCCATTTTGGTACCGTTAACAATGGATGCTAATGAGAAATCTTTCGCTAAATGGTACCAACATGGCCACGATGACGTAACGTGCAAACGAAGAATAATTAAGATGATGTAGGGTTCAAATGGAAGCTTCCAATTTTATTTATACCTCCAAGATGGCGTTTATTTTGTCAAATAAAACATGACAGCGCTTTTTCTTCAACCTCAGAACATCTAATGATGTTTTGTTTTTATGTTGATAAAGTTGTGATAATAACCATTACTACACACGAAATGAAACGGATCGTCATGAAGAATTGACGATCCGTCTAACCGGATGTCATTTCGTAAAAGAACACAGGAAGCCCATTACTGTTGTGATGATGATGCTGATATTGATGATGATGATGAAAATGTTGTGATAATAACAATGTTGTGATGATGATGCTTATGATGTTGGTAATGATGCTGATAATGAAGATGTTTTAATAAAAATATTGATGATGATGTTAATGATGATGACGATGACATTGTGATGAAGATGATGATGTTGATGATGGTTATAAGGATGTTGTGATGTTAATGTTAATGATGGTGATGATGTTGTGATGATGTTGATGATGATGATAACGATAATGATGTTGTGATGATGATGATGTTGTGATGATAAGTGAGATGTTTTGATGGTGAGGATGTTTATTGATGATATTGATAATGATGGTGATGATGATGGTTGTGGTGGTGATGATAATAGTGATTTTCATAATGGTGATAATGTTACAATTTCTATTAGATTTTTACAGGAAACACAGATACCACAAGCATAGTAACCAACACCCTTGCAGCTCCATTCAAAGCTCGGTTCGTCAGAATTGTTGTCCAATCATGGAGTCAACACATTTCCATGAGAGCAGAGCTGTATGGATGTCAGGCTTCAAATTAAGGGGTCACAAACCCAACACATGGTCTGTTAGATGCAAACTGTAAACAATAGTCCAAAATAGGGACTTCACTATTCTGATTATTTTTTGATTTTATTGCACTGGAAAATAACCCTATGAAATTCTAATACATTATTTTGATAACAGATCTACAATTAATGGTCATTAATATACTGGCTTAGCTGTTGTTGACGTAGTTATTTAGTGCTCGCCATATATCTGTGAAACAAAGCCAGAGATGTATTGTCTAATTGCAGCTATTTTGTCGTTAATTCGTATGAAATAGTGGATATTACTAGAGAAGGAACACTGGGAACAAAAGTAAATATCTCGAGATGTCTTCTAACTCTGCATTTGTAATGAAGGTGATATAATTAAACATGCACAGACCATGTAGACAAGAAACACTCTCACACCCCTTCAACAAAGAAAATTGCACAATGTTTACTAAAGAAAAAATAAATTTTTTTCAAGCCATTCTGCCACCTATATATGCATGATACAATGCTTAGTCTTAAACAGATTACATGTACAATTTCAAGCAGTTTTCCTTTTTCTAGCTTCTTTTTTTGACAGGATATAAGTTACACAATACATTTAATACATTATATTTTACTTTATTAATAGTGTCTATACAACCCCCCCCCCCCCCCATAGATTACAGTCTCAAGAAAGTTTTTTAAAAACTCTTTTCAAGTTTGCAGCACTTCTTTTCATAGTGACGAAAATTGAATTTTATACTCTTCTCTTTGAGTTTTTGGGTGTACAGTTTGGCTCTTTGCCAAGAACCTTTTCATCCACTGGAGGATCAGTTTTTCTCTTTCTGAGAATTCTGTCATAACCATTCTTGCTTGGTGTAGGGACTTTCACGTCTTTTTTGACATTAGCCTTCCTATCTTTAGTACCAAGAAGGGAGCTTGTACTTGGTTTACTCGTGTGCTTCTCTTCTACAAGGGAATCTTTTTCATTGGATACCACATCAAGGTTATCCAAATCATTTTTCACATCTGCTTTTTCTTTTGAGAGATCTTTCTCATTTTCAACAGTGGTATTTGTGAGCACAGATTGTGATTTATCCTCACTTAGATTGGCATGGTCTGTGTCACAGCTTGGGCAAGTATCACTTGCCGATGCTGGTAGCAAAGTGCTACTATTGCATGTGCAGGTTGATGGTGGTGTCTGGGTATCAACAGACCTCGTACTAACACCCTCGGTAGTCTGGGTAGCCAAACTTCTTTGAGGGCGTGATACAGGTATTCTAACAGTGGTGAATGGCCGTGCACATGGTGGCACATAGGATACTGGTTCCATGCAGCTGATAGTGCACTGAAATATAGCGACAATATTTGTACCATACTCATTCTACCCATTCTGCTCCTGTGTTTAATCCTGGGAGTCCTATGTTTGGTTGACGAGAAGGGACTAGGGACTATAGGGCACTATAGACCTTGTCACTTGTTCAATGGAGTTTCAAGTGTTGGGATTAGATAGAAAATATTCGGTGTGATGATTGGTCAAAACATACTGGGCATGCATTCATAATAAGAGTGAGGCACAAAAGGTACTAATTAGGGAAAAACGAACAATTCATGAACTATGAATTATTCACAATTATAAGATGACAACTAGATAACTTATATAACTATCTAATGAAAAGTTATAACCTAAAGAGCCTATACCAAAATCTAACACAGCTTTGAACAATAAAATTAAATAGTGTTTTTCTCAATACCAATGTTTTGCATCATATTATTAACTAAACTTACATCTTTCCAAGTATCTGTTAAGCATTTTTCTCCAGTGATAGTATTATATTCAAATACGATATTTCCACACTTGCACTGATAAAAATCCCAGTCAGGTCCTCGTGAGGCCATGGAGACTTGTAATTCTGTATAGTATTATTGTAACTCTGTAAAGGACTAGAATTAAAGGAAAAAGCATTAAGAAAACTGTCCTTCCTCTTTTCACCCTAAATTGTGTTCATGACTCTATATCTTTTGTTCTTTGGACAAAAAAAACTGGGGGGGGGGGGGGAGTGGGGTACTTCCCTATATTCACTATATATTCGCGATTCTACTCTGGAACAGGATGTATAAAATTGCACTTGCTCTCTGGAAACGGGGTACATGACACGCTCTCTCTATGGAACAGGGTAACAGGGTATCTTTTTTCGCAAGTAGCAGAACAGGTTGTTTTATGTATGATGTTACTCTGGAACAGGACAGTATGAATTTCAGCCATTTTATTCTGGAACAGGGTCTGGTTCAGAGGGCTTGCGGCACATTCTTATCCTAAACACCTAAACGGGCAAGGGTACCCCCCTCCCCTCCCCCCTGGACAAAAAAATGAATAAAACGAACTCAAACGAAAAACCTGACCATTAAAATAAAAACCAAGTTTAAAACGACTTTTCACACAGAAAAAAATCCTAAACAGGCCCTTTGAAGTTAAGTTTTCATTTTGTTTGCAGGTGGTATAATATAAAAATTGCAGTGGATTGAAATGAAGAAGCGTGGTAGAAATTGTCCAAGTTTGTCCTAATTCGTAAGTAAAGAGCTCCAGGAAGCTAGAAATGACGTCTTTTAACCGTAAAAAAAGCGAATTAAATATGGCTTTTAGTCGTATATATGTGACAAAACATTATATTTAACTTACTGAGGGTCTGCAGGTTGAAGATGGGCCGATTAATCTTCGTAGAATTGATTTTTTCTCTGCTATTTTTTCTCCCGAGTTTTCTTCTTCCCTTGAAACTCCAGATTGCTACTCGTTCTTCCTCGGAATCTCAACCACAGGAAGACCACATATTTTGTGAGCTCTTGACAGAATCGGAATATAGGAGTTGGAATCTCTCGGAGTCGGAGAACTTTCAAAAAATTCTGCTTTACCGGTAATGTTTTTCCCTGTCTAATATTAGAATATTCTGAATTTCTTCTAGGATCAAAACAGGCCTCTTTACTCTTCCGATTTAACAACTTTCATCAAGCTGTACCTAAGCAGATGAATAAATTATATTGATAAAAGCAAAACATAGTAAAAAAAAATTAGTGAAAAAAGGATTATCAAATCAAGACGATTCCACTTAAGACAAGTGGTTTTGATATTTAAAATTATTTTGTGCATGAACTGCTTTTGTCTCTGACTCCAGTTCTGACGCAAGGAACCCGAGTTTACATGCAAAGCACTGACAATCTTATGACCAAAAAAAATTCCTTAAACACCACATAAACAATAAAGATAACCTTCCCAAAGCAACACCATGCAATAATATTATGATATTCTATAACATAGCTTACTGAATGACTGACACCATCTGATATCCTATAATACTTTATTCAAATAATTCAACTACATATATAAGCATTTGAATATATCTTTTGCAGCTAAGTGCTGCAAATAACATCCATATATAATTAATGGTTATACCATCTTTCACACACTAAATTATACATTTATCAATTTAATTATACAGCTTCTCATTTATCCCATATAGGTAACTGTCCAATTAGTATATGTAATAGGACTCCATGCAATTGGACAAGGAAAATTCTGAGGACTTCCAAAATTGGATGAGGCTGTAGGAATTTTTCGAGTCCAATTATTTCTTGATTGGGGAGCATGAAATCCCATTATCTATTAATTATATAGCTGCCTAATTAATCCCATATCAACAAGACCTGTCCAATTAAGAAAATAATGCTGGCTATATTCTATGTGATGTTACTATCACTCAAGGATGTACCTAACCTCCAAAGCAGCTGTTCTTAGGTTCTGTCACACAACATTTCCCTCCCCAGGTTGCATGACAGATCCTAAGGATGCCTGTATAGCAGGCTAGGATGTGCCTGATTTCTTTTCTCGGGAGGTAGGGAAAGGGTTTCCTTCTCACAACTCTCGACACATCCCTTTTTCCCTTATGCCTATATACTGTAGTAACTCTTTATCGGCTTGCAAACAAAGTAAAAAACAATTTCTACCCCATTAACTATATAAATAATTTTCTTTAAATAATTATCCGTTCCCCATATTATATATACATGTTGCTATTTGTGCATACGCACAAAAACACGATGGTTGAAACAATATAATTTGTTTTACTTGAGAAAGAATTCAACAGATATTCTAAGTGTGATGTCAATCATATGGAAAAACGACTTCCACATCTCAAACAAAAAGCAGCTAGTCTTATAAAGTTTTTTTTTTACCTTTTCTTCCATTCATTTTCAGAATTTGTTTTACAGTTTTCTAAATGTTTAAGGTGGAGTTTGAGTCATTGACAACATTTTCCACTGCATTGTAGCGTTTTTCTTTACACGGAAATACGTCACAACTTAACAGCTCTATTCCCCAAAGTGAAGAGGTCCTCGAATAATTGAAAAATGAAACCGTATGAACTTAATATTTAATTTTATGAACAGTTAAGATGGAGTACTGAATTCATCTTGTTTATCGTCTGATGTTTTTTCTTTCGCTGCTTCTGGTTTGTCTTCGTCTGTTTTTGGTTGGGGTTCCTCAGAGGTCTCTTTTGGGTCCTTTTCATCGACTTGTTGTAAAGGAATGTAGTTGCCTAGCTCTTTTTGACGTTGTCCTTCGACACTATGACGTATCCCGTAAAAGAAATAAATACACATACCTGTTGGTAAAAAAGACGAATTTTAAACGGAATGTACATGTATTCTTATTTTATCGTTAACTTTTAAGTAATTTGAGAGAGCTTAAAGGACGTGCAATAGAGGTTTTGCATGATCACGTTAGATTGCAGAACAATATAATCCCTTTAGTCAGTCTCAGGAATTCTTTTTCATGTGAACATGGCAGCCGTCGACGTGATGGTACAAAACCTCTATTCATTTCACAGCTCAACTGAGATAAGGGCGGGAAAATGATACCACGACACTCAAATGGCTTCTGCTTTGGATTTTAGCCAATGAAGATGCGACAAAATGCGCGCCAACCAATCACAGTGAAGAGAAGTTGTAAGTGTACGACCTTTTGGCACATCGAGCTACGGACAACTTGCTTTGCAGACAGTGCGCTAAGAAACAATCACGCTAATTCTTCTATCACGACTAATTACACGTATTGTCTACAGTGTACTTTTAGTTTGTTATTCTATTGTTTGTCTTGACATTATAATAATAATAACAATACTACGAATTAAACAGTGGTTCCACAGTGTGGCTCCTCTTCAACTGAGCTCCGATTGGAATTTCATAAGGTAATTTTTGCGGGGGAAGGAAGACCGGAGAACCAAGAGAAAAATCCTCGAAGCACAGGAGAAAACCAACGAACAATTGTACTCTCATACGACAACGATTGCGGGAAATTGAAACCAAGTCACCTTGTTGAGAGGCGAGGGCAGCTCTCACATCCTCGGGATTAACCCAGTGGTAAACTTCTGTCTCTGGAAGCGAGAAATGAGCGACAGAATTTTACCCCTGGGTTCCCGAGAATTGGGGCTGTCATCGCTACAACCCCGGCACTTCTTACTTCAAAACCAGAACTGTATTACCAGTAATCAAAGAGGATTCATTAATTCGTAAGCCGGAGCTCTTTTCTTCTTACCAATAATCATCCAAAGGCAAAACCGAATCCAAGTAACTGAGCTGAGTTCCATCATCAGGTATATGTTGATAAACATGGATGCTAAGGGCAAAAAGGGCACTAGTGGAACTTTAAAGGGCAGCCTGATTCGACTCCTGGGTTGAATACCAATAAGAATAATACAGACAACAAACGTAATGACCAAGAAAACTGCAACAAAAATGGCCCAGGGCTTTAAGTGGAACATTGGCACCATTCCATGAATGAGAAACGCGCTCAGTCCAAAGAAATTTATAAAGAGGAACGCTATGGAATACCTAGCAATTTTGCCGGATTTTTCAGTTGGCTCTTTGGTAGGCGCGGGGGCTGAGCCCTCAAGTTCTTTGTCTTGCGGTTCGTCGTTAAGGGTGATACCGATTCCACCAGGTTGGTAGCGCAAGACAAGAACGCACGTGGACACGATAGTGTACGCTTGTAAGGTCCCAATGGACATCATTTCTACAAGCTCTTGGAGCTCAAAAAGCATCGCAAGGATACCCGAGAGAGCACCTGAAAATAACGTCCCTACCAGAGGGACTTCAGTTTTCTTACTGATATAGGCGAAGAACTTAAAGATAAGTCCATCGGAAGCCATAGCGTAGAGGAGACGAGGAAGGGGAAAGAGCCCGCCATTGATGGCAGCTGTCATTCCACACAATGCTCCTACAGCAATCACGTACTGAGCAAAGTAGGCACCTCGCTGTGCAAACGCTTTAGGCAGAGCAGCGCCCAACTGGAGCTCATTGTAAGGCACCACCAACGTGATTGCCGCCGTAACACCAAAGTAGGCAATAAAGCATATCAGTAGAGATAATACTATAGCGATTGGAATAGACTTGCTGGGATTCTTAGCCTCCTCTCCTGTGGTTGCTATTACATCAAACCCAACAAACGCAAAAAATGCCGTCGCTGAACCTGCAAGTACGCCAGTTGTTCCATACGGCATAAAATTACTCCAGTTCTTGGGCTGCGCAAGGGTGGCTCCAACGCCAATGATCACAGTAATCACCCCAATGTTGACCAATGTGATCAGGAAGATAAAACGAGTGGATTTCTTGACCCCAGTTAACTGGATCAATGTGATCAATAAACAAATCGACAAGGCCAAAAAATCGGGATAATTACCAAGTCCGCTCACGTTAATTTCTCCAATTTTCGTAGTGATAAATTTGCGAATTTGATCATGTAAGACAGAATCAAAGTAAGCGCTCCAAGCCCTTGAGATAGCCGCAGCACCGATCATGTACTCTAACACCAAATTCCATCCAATTATGAACGCCACGATCTCTCCAATCGTCACATAGCTGTATACGTAAGCTGAGCCAGTCTTGGGTACACGGGCTCCAAACTCCGCATAGCAAAGCCCAGATAACACAGACGCTATTCCTGCGATTAGGAATGAAATAATTGCGGCTGGTCCGGCAACATCACGGGCGATTTCAGCTGCAACAACATATACTCCAGCCCCAAGTGTCGAGCCAACACCAAGGGCAGTTAAATCAAGGACGCTCAAGCATCGTGAAAGTTTAGTGTCCGCGATGGTTTTTGGGTCAATAAATTTTTTCCTGATGAGCGCGCGGAGGCACGCCATGTTTTGGACTTCTTACTATCCTGCCATATCAAAACTCTTCCCTTTATTACCTATCGTGGTTTTACTTTGAAAATGAAAAGTCGAGGCGAGAACGATTGTTTTGAAATTTCTCAACAATTACTAAATCTTTAGATTTGAAAATAAGAGATGATAAGCGGAAAGAAACAGAGGACTACCTGTCATGTGTCAGGATTTCACCCAATCAAGACCCTTGCTCTAAAGGGTGACTGCATTGTTTAGAATACATTCGTGAGAACATAGAAAAACCAGTAAGTACTGGTTAAGGTTGTTAGTTAACCTGTTAGTACTGGTTTACTGTTGACAAGACAATAGTCCCTTTCACAGTTGCCTGCGCCATCTTGAAAGGTAGCCGTGCCTTTGCATCGTAGCGAGACGAACGGTGAGCTTGCAATGATAGAGACATGTGAATAATTGTCCAAGGTGTTAAAAAAAGGTCTCTATCATTACAAGCTCACCGTTTGTCTCGCTTCGATGCAAAGGCACGGCTACCTTTCAAGATGGCGCAGGCAACTGTGAAGGGAACTATTATTGAGAAGTTACTTCGAGATCAAATGATGATAAATGACAAACCAACAACGATTAAATAAAAAATTAGAATACGACAAAATACTGTTCTAATCAAATTCATAATAAGTGTATTTTCAAATAAAAAGAGAGAAAAATCCATGATCAAGAAAATATATATTCCGCTCGTTCAGAAAACCTAAAAAAAAAAATTCCCGAAAATTTTCCCGATTTTTCCGAAATATATTGAAACTACTGTGCAGTGGAAATATCAAAATAAATTCTATAAAATACAATTAAAAACTATTAAAACTGTAAATGGAAAACGCTAAGAAACGTAATCCAGCTGATTAAAATAATGGTATCATTAGAATGTCGATTTAGCAGAAAAACCACACTGCGCATGCGTAGTGACGTAGTCATCCGTAAACACTTTTCATAAAATTATCAATTTTTTAGGATTAATTAAGAAATTTAAAGAAATAATATTGAAATTATTTTAAAGCCAATTTATTTTTATTTAGATAATGACAAAATCGGCTGTTAAGGGCTTTCAAGTAATCCCACATGTTTTGATGAGATTTCTTTTTCATGTATAAATATAGATGCAGTACTTATAAAATTCGTGTTGTATGAGCCGAGAGAAGGTTAGCATCTCCCTCGATAAGGACGAGAAAAGTCTTCGGACTTTCAACCTATAACACGTGGTTAAGGCTATGCCACCTACTTAGTGGCATCTAACCATTTTTTAAACACTAAAAAAAATATTAAAAAATATGTATGCATTCTTTGTTGGCTTAAAAGCCTGTAGCTTCTTTTTGGACTGCCTTGCCACCAGGGTACATGTGTTATGTAATCCATTATTTATATCTGTTTATTTCGTGGTATATATCTTTCATTTGTTTAAACATTGTAATTTATTTTGTAATTAATAACCCTGTTGGTTAAATGATAAACATAAATATAAATATAAATGTAAATATAAATATAAATATAAATATAGATATAAATATAAATATAGATATAAATATAAATATAAATATAAATCAATAAATTATTATTACTAATTATCAAGATGATGATGATGATGATGATGATGCAAAAGTTGATGGAAAATATAAGGTAAAAGTTGTGCAATATTCATTTTCCCTTTGGTATTTGTCAATATTATGATACTGAAATAAGTAAACTGAATAAACTGAATAAACGAGACTGTAATTGTTAATTCGAAAAAATTGAAAATGTAATAACTTCTAAACTTTAAAGTTTTTAAATGATGTAGAACAATGTACAGTATGGTTGACTTACCGATAACCATCCAGACAGCAAATCTAATCCAGGTGAGATAAGACAGTTTGAGCATCAGGAAAATATTCACAAATATGGACAAAAGAGGAATCCAGGGCACTAAAGGGACCATAAATGGGAGGGGCGTTTCGTTCTTGGGCTGGCGGAACAAATACATGAGGGTCACAAGAATGAGGACACCGATAACGCACGCTAGAAATATGGCCCATCCTTTGTGAGCGAGAATTGCGTCCTGGCCCCAGATTCCCAGCGCACTAGCGAAGATGAACAACGCAGACGCAATGCAGATGCAAATGGTAGCTCTCAAGGAGGTCTCTTCTGTCGGGGACTTAGTGGGGTCGGCTAGAAGCTTGATTCTTTCGTTCTTGGTCACAAGCGGAGGTTCAGAGTCAGAAAGCGTCGTCATGGTAACACCTATGGTACCAGGCTTGTATCTTAGCAACAGGACACAAAAGGCAACCACAGTGTAGGCGAGAAGAGTACCAATAGACATCATTTCTACCAATTCTTGGAGCTCGAATATCAGGGCTAGGAACCCAGCAAGTACACCAGATACGACGGTCGCGATGATAGGTACTTCCGTCTTCGGGTGTATGCGAGCTAACCACTTGAAAATCAAACCATCGTTGGCCATTGCGTAGAAGAGCCGTGGAAGTGGGAATAAACCACCAATAAGGCTGGCGGTCAGACCACACAGGGCTCCCACAGCTATGATATACTGGGCCCAAGCGGCACCTCGTAGGGCGAACACCTTGGGTAAGGCCCCTCGTTCTGGAAGAAGATTGTAGGGCCACATGAGGGTAAGCGCCGCGGACACTCCAAAGTAAGCGATGAAACATATTCCTATAAACGAGAAAACGAATTTGCAATAAGATTAAATGGGAGTTAATATTTAATCTTTCGGAAGCAGGCAGTATGATTCAAATTAGCAGGGGGAGGCAATAAATAGATAAAATTACAGCGGAGAGGGATTTATTTTTAGTATCTTAATACGATCATCGGGGGGAGGGGGGGGGGGGCGACCAACCGTACTGGTGGCTATGGCCCTGCTTGTTTTAGGTCTTAAATCATTTATCACTTGCCGCTGTATGTTGTTCGTTGTAGTTGTGTCTTTTGTGTCGTTGAAATGAAGCGTAATCTGCTGGGTAAGCTCTGGTCGTATTCAAATTTCGGGCATTCCAAATTGAAGCATTTGAACGAGAGAAAAATCCCTATAAATTCATCATACATACCTATAAATTACTCAAAAATCCTTATGAATTATTCAAAAATACTATACTGCCTTGGTACGAATAAACCGGCTTTTTAAACTATTTTGAATACCAAGAGATATAAGCTGCTTTCTTACGACCTATAAAGCATTCCGATGTAGCTCATTTGATTCAACTTTGAGGAGCACTTTGAGGATCACTTTGCATATATTTCGCACGACAGAAAGTTCGAAACGACTTAATTCAAAACGTTTCACTCACCTAAAACTGATAGCGATAACTGATCAGCCGAGATTAACCCATATTTCCGGGATCCAAATTCAAGCAAAACAGATTTTTGCTTCCATAAAATAGAATGAAAAACTTTTACTCTAAATTTGATGATATTTCTTGTACCAATGACAGTTATGAGACAACGAAGAAAGAAAAAAAATCTTTAAATTTCGAGTAAATTTATCAGTATTTTTAAATACCCTCAGTAATTTCAACTAGTACAATGAAATACTTTAACAGGTACTACTACCAAACAGTGATTTAAATCAGACCTTACCAAGTGAAAGAACAATTGATATTGGAATTGTCTTGCTTGGATTTTTCGCTTCTTCTCCGGTCGTCGCAATAACATCAAAGCCAACGAACGCGTAGAAACACGTAGCTGCTCCCGACAACACGCCCGAAAAACCGAACGGTAGAAAATCTTTAGTCCAGTTTTCTTTCTTCGCGAAGTAAAAGCCGACCAGCGAGATAAAGACGATGACAAAGAGATTGACGCAGGTTACAACATTGTTAAATCGCGAAGAGTTTTTCACTCCTACCGCAAGAATAATCGTGATTACTCCCACTAAGACAAACGAGAAAAAATCGGGGTATTTTCCTAGTCCCGGGACATTAATTTCACCAACACGTTCTAAAGTGAAATTTCGAATTTGTTCGTTGAACATCGAATCGAAGTACGAACTCCAAGCTCGCGCGACAGAAGACGCTCCAATAACATACTCCAGAATAAGATTCCACCCTATTATGAAAGAGCAAAGCTCTCCTACAGTAACATAGCTATAAATATAAGCTGAGCCAGCCTTTGGGACCCGAGCTCCAAACTCAGCATAGCAGAGTCCTGAAAAAACAGAAGCGATTGCGGCTATAAGGAATGAAATAACGACACCAGGACCTGCTGTAGAACGAGCAACTTCACCAGCAACAACATAGATACCAGCACCTAGAGTACTCCCAATCCCTAAACCAGTCAAGTCCTTTACAGTCAAACATCGCGATAAAACCGTTTGAGTAATGAGATCGACATCTAAGTATTTCTTTCGCCACAATTTGTCCGTGTTTATCCAATTATTTAACGGCATCTTTTCGTAGACTCCTCTCCCGCCTGTCGATTCTTTTAGCTTCTAAATTTGTCGCTAACGATTATATCATCTTCTTGAAGGTCGAGTGACAGGTTATATTCTATCCCAAAAGAGAACGTTCCAGATAGAAGACAAAATAGCCCTCTGCCGATGGCCCAGAAAACATAACTTTATATCGCTTGATTTTTTCAAATTTTTCTCTACTAATTGATGTGTGAAGTTCACTGTTCATTTGACGTAACAACCGCGTAACGATTGGTAATTTGCTTTAGGAGAAGACGAGGAAATTCCACGAGTTAATTAGCGAACTTGGAATCGCTTAACTCTTAGTATTTTATCGAGGAACAAATTATCGCAGTCTGATTTTGATAATGTTAGACTGTTCCTGAGTGTTCGTTGTGTCAATCAGTTGTTACTAGTAAATTTTTTCATACGTTTCAGTAAAACCGGTAAAGAAAGCTACAAGGTTTGCATTTGATGTTGAGATCTCCATCTTTTTTTTTTTTTTATTTTTTTTCTTCGTTTGTCTACTTTCTTTTTCCTTTTCTTTAATTATACTTTACTTCTTGCTGTCGTTTCTCGTACGTTTAATTTTCTTTCTTATTCTCTCCTTTCCTTTCATTTCATTTCCTTTCCCTTCTCCTCTTCTTCCTTCCCTTCCCTTCCCTTCCCTTCCCTTTTCTTCTCTTACCGATAGTCAGAACCATTGATAGTGGTAAATCTTTGGTAGGGTTGATCGCCTCTTCTGCGCTCGTAGCAATGACATCAAAACCAATAAAAGAAAAAAAACACGTAGCGGCTCCCGCTAGGACGCCTGAGAAACCATACGGCAAGAAGTTATTGGTCCAATTTTGCTTGACAGCTAAAGAGAATCCAACGATACTGATGAAGAGTATTACTACCAAGTTCACAGCAGTGACGACATTGTTAGCTCTGGCAGTAACGGACACTCCAAGACAAAGTGGTATCGTCACAAGGAGAACGAGAAATAACGCTAGGAAATCGGGGAACTTGGCAATGAGGGGTGCGTGCATGTGGCCTATGTGCTCTGCGGTGAAATTCTGATATCTTCCATCGAGGAGTGAGTCAAGGTACTCCGTCCATCCGCGAGCAAGACTCGACGTGCCAATCAAATACTCCAGAATTAAGTTCCAACCAACTACAAAAGCGCAGAATTCTCCGATAGTAACATAGCTGTAGATATAGGCAGAACCCGTCTTGGGTACTCGTGAAGCGAACTCCGCATAACAGAGAGCTGATAACAAGCTAGCGACTCCAGCTATTAGGAACGAAATAACGATTCCTGGACCCGAAATATTTCGAGCCACCACACCTGTTACTACATAGATACCAGCGCCCAAAGTAGCGGCGACACCAAGAGAAGTCAAATCGAGCTTATTTAGACGTCTTGCTAGATGTGTTTCCGCGAAAGTACGAGGTTCAAACGGCTTTTTTCTGCCTAGCGTCTCAAGATATTGCGCCATTGTTGAAATGGCTCACTCCAGTCGTTCTAAGATTATGATTTTTTTCTTAATACGACATAAGAAAAGATATTATATTCTTAATATGATTCATTCATTCGCCAGCTGTATCGAGCAGTTATTCCCTGTCAATGAGAAACAAGAGTTTTAATTATTTTGAATGTACATTTTAAATTGTTTTTCTCTGTCACGCACATAAACTATAAATGTTAATCAATAATATATCTCAATTTGGAAATATATGATAACTGCTACCATAACCAATACAATACAAACGCAAAATAGCTTGAAGAATTTGAAGTATTTAGACCTATCTTTAATACCCGATAAAGAAACTCGACAATCTAAGTCCCCGTCCACACTATGCCGGATAAATTTGAATCCGAATTTTCATTTATTCGGTTCCATTTCGAAAATTCGTTTTCGGTGAAGAATTGTTCCGGATTCGCCCGGACTAGTGTGGACGGTAGGCCTAACCGAATAAATAAAAATTCGGATTCAAATTTATCCGGCATAGTGTGGACGGGGCCTAAAAAGCCCGGGGATTGTTGTGATTCCGGACTGACTGTGATGATGAAGTAAGTGCTCACTGGACAGGAAAACAAAGACAACTTTTGGTCACCAAACTGGAACGTTTAGGGGACACTGAGTTTTAGAAGTAATTTACATGTAGAAAATTCGTGGTCCGGTTTTGTATCGGAGATATAGATCCTTCGGCTCGGATCTATATTTACCGATACGAAACGGCCACTCATATTCTAAACATTACAGACATCAGTTTTTTTTGTAAGTAATTGTAAAAAGAATGGTGCGATTGGTGTGATATCAACAAAAAAAGTATAGATTTGAATAAATGCACACGCCGTCCACTTACGCCAAAGCTTTGAGGGGGGTTGGTAACGTTACCTTGCATATAGGGGCGCCTTGCATATAGGGGCGCCTTGCATATAGGGGCGCCTTGCATATAGGGGCGCCTTGCATATAGGGGCGCCTTGCATATAGGGGCGCCTTGCATATAGGGGCGCCTTGCAGGGATGCAGAATATATTAAAATGTTGGAGATAAAAGGCTAACAACACTAAGCACAAAGCACCGAAATACAAAATTTGAAAATTCAGACCTGTATTGCGAATGAACTGCCCTATTTAAAGGGAGTAAAAGATTTCATTTTATTCATGATTCTTTTTCGTCAAATATACTGGAATCAACCCAACTTATTAATGATTAATAAGCTAAGTAATACTCAGAATATTTATAATGTTTTTTCCTTCATAACAGCAAGAAAAACGCGTGAATTTCTAATGTAGGGTATGATGAAGATTTTCGACTTTACCCAATCTTGAAGATTGCCCGTAAAATTAACTAGAAAGTCTTCAATTTTAGTACCATATAGCAGGAGTTTTCGGAAAATTAGCTTTAAAACTAGAAATATGGAGTCAAAATAGGTTGAATGATTCTCAAAATATGGTTTTCATCTCGTTTTAATCACAATCACATGCGGCTTCATAGACAAAATATCGCTTCGATTTTCAAACAAAAATGAAATATAAAATCCTCCTTACATTAAAAATCGCTAAAAATCCTTACCTTTATAGGAAAAGCCTTTCAAAGGGACTATAAAGAAAGCTGAAATATTGGATTTTCAGCTGCTCGATGATCGATGACTTTTGTTTGTGAGCGGATATTGAACAGGCGTTCGTTAATGAAAGAGTGAAACATGGGACTAGCTTGTGATTGGTTGGTTAGAATCAGTTCGAAAAAAAGGCGGCCATATTTTTGACTTGAGAGAGAAGAAAATATAACAGTTGACAAAAAATTCTACTTTGGGGCCCCCAAAAACACTATAAACGCTTAAAAATGGACGTGGATTTCGTAATCCCGTTATCTACGGATGATTTATTGAATGGGGAACCTGGTTGTTACGTTGTAGAGGAAGTTTTTTCGTGCAGATCGTTACCAAACAAACTGGCGGGTAAGTCGCATCGTTAATTATCTTAATTTCTTGGTGTTTTATTCATTTTTAAAACATAGAATATATATCTTAAGCAGGCTTAGGTTCTGTAGTTTTAGTGGAGTGCTGGGTTGTACTGTCGTCCTTACCTTTGGGAAAATTGCTTTTTTGTAGAGGTATACAGGCTGTACATACACTCTATTTTCTGTTCAAATACGACACGTGAACGACGTGAACAACATTTTACGTAGATAATTGCAAGTAATATTACGAAAAAACTGTTGGATCTTTCAGATTGTTTCGTCGATTTGCGTACTCAAGGTCCATGTGCAATAATAGAGACTTTTGATGCATATTTTAGTCTTATCAGGTGAGAAACAAAAGGCTAATAGTGGACTTCATTTCACTTGAAATTCTAATTCATATCATAAATAAAGTGCATAAAAACCAAGTTATATATTTTTTATAGGCACTTTAATGATGTCGAGAATGCTCTCAGAGATGAAGCATTGCAAACATTACTGAAAGGTTTGTTAATATGTAACAAGATTTTTAAAAAGTAACTCCTATTTTTTGTTTGTTATTTACAGTGAGTGGTTAGTCAAAGACATCATATGACACTTCTGGATGGTTAGATAGCACTATCCAATGGATAAATCTTTATCCAGTGGATAAGTCAATGCAGTTATCCAATAAATTTATCCACTGGATAAGATTTATTTGTCGGATAGCGCTATTCACCCATGGCCAGCCCTAACCCAATCCTCCCCCCCCCCACCCAGCTTCATGTTTGCACCAGACATTTCTTGTTACTCAGGGGTTTCATCACTACCATTTTATCCTAGATACTTGTAACTTTCCCAGGAAGTTAAAAATCATAAGAATTTGTTTGTTATTTGTTTGATCAGCATTCAAGCAGCTGATCAATGACATCTCACCAATGGTGGAGCAAGGAGATGCTGATCCAGAAACAAGAAAAAGACATCTAAATGCTCTTAAGGTCTGCAAAAAAGCTCTTACTTTAAATGTATACAGTATCTACCTTATTAGGGATCACAGGTGGAGTAGCGCACTTGGTTAGTGCAATCGCCTTTCATACCTTGGTTCTCAGGTTTGATTCCCTGGACTCGGCATCACATGAGAACTTGGGTTAGGTTTGTCCCTTTGTTTCAGGGGTTTAATATATGGGTATTCCAGTTTTTCTTCCTCGTGAAATTAATCCAGCTATGTTCCAATTTGATCTGTAAGTTAGCCATGCCCTGACTTGGATCAGCCAAGAGGTTGTTTCAGGGTTCAATCTGTGAGTTAGCCGTGCCTTGACTTAGATCAGCCCAGAGGTTGTTTCAGGGTCTGATCTGTGAGTTAGCCATGCCCTGACATAGATCAGCCCAGAGGTTGTTTCAGGGTTCCATCTGTGAGTTAGCCATGCCCTGACTTAGATCAGCCCAGAGGTTGTTTCAGGGTTCGATCTATGAGTTAGCCATGCCCTGACTTAGATCAGCCCAGAGGTTATTCCAGGGTTCAATCTGTGAGTTAGCCATGCCCCAACTTTGATCAGCCCAGAGGTTGTTTCAGGGTTCAATCTGTGAGTTAGCCATGCCCTGACTTAGATCAGCCCAGAGGTTGTTTCAGGGTTCTATCTGTGAGTTAGCCATGCCCTGACTTAGATCAGCCCAGAGGTTGTTTCAGAGTTCAATCTGTGAGTTAGCAGTGCCCTGACTTAGATAAGCCCAGAGGTTATTCCAGGGTTCTATCTGTGAGTTAGCCATGCCCTGACTTAGATCGGCCCAGAGGTTATTCCAGGGTTTGATCTGTGAATTAGCCGTGCCCTGACTTAGATCAGCCCAGAGGTTGTTGCAAGGTATCAATAAAATTTGATAATTTTCTTATTGAAACTTATTATCTTTTCTCCTGATGATTTTTTCATCAGATGACATGTTATTTGCTGGTACAAATCTCAAGTCTTTATGAATCTGATGCCACAAAACCAACCACACAAGTCAGTGCTCCAAAGGTATTTGCTTTATTATTTCTATGCATTGATTAATGTATCTATAGTGTATGCAAACCTCTCTTGGATGGAAAGGAACAGAGTAAGGTATATTGTGTAGTTCCAGAAAATATCCCTCCCTAATGGAGGAGGATTACAATTTCCAAGGGGTTGGGAGTGTCTGAGGAGGGTATATTGTGTAGTTCCAAAAGATATTCAAACCTCCCCCACGGAGGGGAATTTGGAATTTCCAAGGGGTGGAGAGGGTAAAATTGAATCCTCTCCATGCTAGACAGATAGTTTATTGATGTGCTTGTAATATTGATAATAGCTCATTTTGTCTTTATTATCTAGGGACGGGGAAAGTCTTGTGCTGCATCAAAGAAAAAATCAACATCAAAAAGCTTTGAGTGGGATTCCGAGAGAGATAGAGTTATAGAACTACTGGGTCACGTGTTGCAACTGGACATTAACAGACTGTGGGATCCCCCCATAGTAGAGGAGGAATTTGTAAAGTAGGTTTGAAAACCAGGATTTAGCAGCTGTACCACATAGTTTTCTATGTGATAGTTATAATAATAATATAATAATAATATCTTTATTTACCCTGATAAAAGCCGATCAGCTGGACATATTGAACAGCTGGTATGAACCGGTGATCAGCAAACTACATTTTAAACTACTACTATAATATATATATTCTCTGCAATAGTTACATGTGTGATACCCCACTCTATTGATTGAGAGTGGACCAGTAGCAATATGCATTTATGCAAAGCCCTAATGGAGACCTACCACACAAAGGAAGAATGGGTTTATTTTGTGATGTAACTTTCAAGATATATACACCAACTTGCAAGAATGTTGACATATGAAAATAGAACATTAGTGATTTAGTGGGATAGGAATTATATTAAAAAACAAAAGAAGATCACTGAAGCTGAACTTTTTCTTTTGTCTTTTAATGTATTCCTTTCTCACTAAATCACTAATGTTCTATTTTCGTATGTCAACGTTCTTGCAAGTAGGTGTATTCAGTATTAAACAGTTCTAAAATGGTTTCTCTAAAATGTAAAAATTATAAAGGAATTTATGTTATAAAAATTGTAATTTAAAGTAACTAATTGTAAATTGTTGTTGTTGTTGTTTGTTTCAGCAAAAAATAATGTACTGTTATATTTTCTATTTTTTCAGCCTCGTAACTGGATTTTGTTACAAACTGCTTGAAAATCCTGTCGTAACGAAAGCTAAAATTACAAAGGATTTAGTTTTCAATATGCTCGGAACTGTTGTTAAGAAATACAGCACAGGACTGAGTAAGTTGATCTATTCACTTGTGCTACTTGTGTTATCTGTTTTGTGGATCCCCGAACAACAGTTACTGTGAGTAGGAAAAAAAACAACTAGTCTTCTATTCAAAAAATTTGTAGCAAAAAAAAAAAGATTTTTACTATTTTTAGGAATCTCTCCCAGACACTCATTTTCTTACTCCCTGCCTTGCATGTTCTGGGGTTCATAACCTGTGATACGAAAACATTTCTCACCTTGCTCTTACTGCAAACACATTTGCGCATCCACTACAGACTTGAGCAGTGTTGTTACCCATGAAATAACGAAAAAATATGATAAATAAACAACTCCTGTACAGATATTCTACACAATAATCTGTATGGATAAAACTATGTGTACCCTACATGGTGGACACACCGTATGACAAAACGTTCTTTGCAAAAGAACTCTTTCAAGTGCAGTTCTGACACATGCGCGTGTACCCAAACCCCACCCATCAAGTCACCTCTCTAATCTAAGTCAGGTCACAGATAAACCAGATAACCTTCAAATCAAGAGAGGTCCATAAGGAGTACAGTGGGGATGGGAATTTCTCATACTAATCAAAAATAAATTAGATATGAATACTCTCCATATTCCTACTGTATAACTGCAACAGGTACAAGTCTGAAGATAGTGCAGCTTATTCAACACTTTGAGCATCTTGTTCCTCACCTGTCACAAGCCGTCGACCTCATCGCCACTGAGTTTGGGGTCAAGGGCATTGTAGCAGAAATTATAAGGTACTGATCAGAAACATTTGAAATCTTCTAGGGTGGATCACAGGGCATGACTAGACCTCAGTTTTATCATAACATTGAAACAACGTCAGGTCTCATGAGAGTAACTCACAGATTGAGCCCTGCAACAGCCTCAGGGTTGATCTAAGTCAGTGTACAGCTAACTCACAGATATAGAACCCTGAAAGAACCTCAAGACTGATCAAAGTCAGGGCACTGCTAACTCACAGATATAGAACCCTGAAACAGCCTCTGGGCTGATCAAAGTCAGGGCACAGCTAACTCACAGATGGAACCCTGAAACAACCTCTGGGCTGATCAAAGTCAGGGCACAGCTAACTCACAGATTGAACCCTGAAATAACCTCTGGGTTGATTTACATGTAAGTCAGGGCATGGCCAACTCACAGATAAAATAAAGATGATTTTTTAATTCTAGGGAAATTGGAATGATGAATCCAGCAGATCTCACCAAGGATACCAGTGGAACAAGAGCATATGCTGATTTCATTGTTGACCTGACCAGTAGAATCCCTTCACTAGTTCTCAATAACATTAGTTTGCTAATCTGTCATCTTGATGGAGAGGTGAGGAGTAATTAATTAATTAATGAAAAAATCAGTCACATCAATGTCAGGCAGAGTTGCCTGTTAAATACATCATGTAGTATGGTAGTATACTGTATACTGTAGGTAATAGGACTACAGTACATGCTGTCCAATTTGGAAATAATTGGATGAAAAAAAATTCCTAGGACTGACAAAATTGGAAGAGTTGGATAGGCCAAGTCCAATTTGGCAGTCAGAGGAATTTTTTGGATTCAGTAATTTCCAAATTGGACGGACATGTAGTCCTATTGCAGATTAATTATATCATCCCAAACTATACTATACTGATTCCGTAAGTCATAGTTTTCACTCGAAAGAATGTGAATGGAAATGATCCAAATTAACCTTTAATTTGGACAGGAAAGAGAATTTGAAAATAATATGATAGTTGCTTATATGGGATTATAGAGTGATGATACAATTAGTTATGTAATTAGCTCAGTCATACCTTGTTTCTGGCTCAACATCACTGGTCAAAATGGTGAGCAATATTACTGCAAACCTTATCAAATTCTGGCCAGACATTGTTTGGTAACCGGCTGTAATTCTTTAGCCCAAGTTAGTTTAACCCTTATTTACTTTTTTCTAACTTTGTTTTTCCCCAGTCATATTCAATGCGTAATGGTGTACTCGGTGCAATGGGAGAGATTGTCCTTAAGGTTCTCAGTAGTGGTGAACTGGATGATAATGCCAAGAACCTGAGAGACCAGTTCCTGGACAAACTAGAGGTATTTGAATCTGTCTTTCCCATACTACAACAATGGAGTATATCTCTATTTTGTGTAGAATATTAGGTAGTGCACATGCCCTGATTGGTTGATAGCTGTGCTGTACAGTATTAATGGAGCATGGTTGCTGAGTCAACGGCAATTGCACGCAGCCATCTTTACAAAACTAAGAAGTGAAGAGAGCAGCATAGAAAACAAAACTACGATTTGTTTTTTTTATATAATAAAAATAATAAACACACACATATAGAGCAGTTTTCGTATGACTGTGAAAAGCTCAGTGCCGTTAGCGTGGCGTGCCGTTACCATGATGCTTTCTAGGATTTTAATTGGCTGATTTTCTTCACACGCAATGTGATTGGTCCAGCATGGATGTGGCCGTGTCCAAGCCATGTTCATGTCATGTTTCGAGTATTTGATTGGATAGAGAGTAAATTCTCGTGTAATGTGATTTGTCAGGCGTATCCCTTGCCGTGTCACGACCGTGTTGATGCCGTGAACTTTTCACGGTCATACAAAAACTGCTCTCTATATATACTGTGTCATGTAATATAAATGTACTGTACTATTATTACTCTGCTTGGGTCGTAAGAAATTACCATAATAAATTATTAATTCGTTTAGGATAATTTGTATTCCTCCAACAGGCACACCTCCATGATACCAATGCTTATGTACGCAGCAAAGCTCTACAGATTTGGTTACAGCTGTGCAATAACATGGCAATACCCTTACCAAGGCAACAACACCTGCTAGAGTTAGTGATAGGCCGATTACATGACAAGTCCAGCAGCGTCAGGAAATATGCCGTACAACTGCTGAAGTGCTTCCTCGTCAATAACCCATTTGGGGCAAAAGTAAAATACTGTTTACAATGATTTGATAAATTTGATTAATTATAGCTGTAGTACATATATACATCAACATATATTTCAATTGACTAGTCCAAAGTAGGTTGAGACGTAAATTTTTGAACTACCCTTCCACAGACCCTCCCCAACCCCCTGGGAAATTTGATCCCCCCTCTATAATGGTAAAGCCATGTCATCAGACATGCCGTTATCTATTTACTGTACAGATTCTGTGATTAGGGGTTCAAAGTCATTTTTTAAAGGAATGGTTTGTATTTCCCATTCAGCTGCCTCTTGATCACTTGAAAGGAAAGCTGACCGTAGAAATGGAGAAACTAAAAGAAATGGCACCACACCTGACACAAAAGTCTGACAACCAAGGTATGTGCTCTTTGAGCCGGCATAGATCAGTAAGTACATACTTTTTCCCCAGCCTCTTTTGCAGGTTTTTTTTACTTTCTTTAATTTGTGTAATAAAAAGTGAGGAGAGGTTGGTGAGAGAGGATGCTAGCTCATATTTATATTTAATAGTTATTATTATTGGTGGAGATAATGGAGTTGCCGATAAGAAAAGCAAAAGCAGAGCCTCACCCACCCCTCTCTCCCATAAAAAAATACATTCAAAATCAAACTGTCTGTCTATCTCTTCATAGTACCGGTTGTTCTTGCATGTGCTGGTGAAACTTGGAAAGCAATAGAGCCTGAGGTGAAGGCAACTGTAGAGGAATACATTGCACAAGAAGATGAAGAAGATAATGATGATGAACAGACAGACGAATCTGAACCAGAAGCATTAACAATGTAAGTGGCAAAGATAAGCTAATTGTAATTGAATTATCTTTTGCCTGGGTTATAAAAATAGCCTCTATTTATAATTTATATATAATATATATTGTATAGAATAGATTTTATAGTGCTGATATTAGTTGATGAGGTCATGCATTCAATTCACTGTAAACATCATGAAAAATAATAAAACTCATAAAATTTTTGAAAAGCATGATGTTCAACTATAACTAGTGATAGCCTTCATCAGAAAGACCACAGCTACAATATTTTACAGGATCACAACAAGGTTTATTATCATAATATAATTCTAAAGGCTACTTGTTATGCTATTACGTATAGGACTTTGAAGGAGATAAAGCAGCTGCTAAATGAAGGATACCACAAGAAAGCACTAACAACATTGAAGAAAGCCCAGAGAAAGTGGCCCAATGAAGCCGTTCTCCATGCCGATACAGTGAACAAAGGAAATCTGTTGTATGTATCTTGTGTAACCATAGTTACTAGAGGGAGGCCCCCGCCTCTATTATTTATGGTGTAATATATTCTGGAATGGAATTTCAAACATAAGGATCAAGGTAAAAAAGGATTTAATCTTTTATTTCAGTGAAGAGGAGAATGAATCAGAAGAGGTAGACAAGGATAAATTGGTTGCAGAAGAGCTGTCTATCTTGAAGGCGATCTTTTTGGGTTAGTAGCTTATGGTGTGAGAAGTTTTTCTTATGATGATGATTTTCTCTTCATTGTAATTATTCTTCTTCCTTCCTTCCTTCCTTCCTTCCTTCCTTCCTTCCTTCCTTCCTTCCTTCCTACCTTCCTTCCTTCCTTCCTACCTTCCTTCCTTCCTTCCTTTCTGCCTTCCTTCCTACCTTTCTACCTTCCTTCCTTCCTTCCTTCCTTTTATCCATCCTTCCATTCTTCCTTTCTTTGCTTGCCTGCTTTCTTCCACCATTCAATATCCCTCACTTGTTTTCTTTCTCCCTCCCTCCCTCTCTACCTTCTTCCTATGTTCTTCCTTTATCCTTTTCACCTCCTTGACTGCAAGCTCTTCTACCTTCCCACTTGGGTAATTAAAAACCATTTTTCTTTGACTTTCACGTAGTCTTGTATTTTGACTCTATAACTTTAATATTACAGCACCAGAAGATGGAGCCCCACTAGAATCGGCTCAAGAAGAGGAAGAACTTAACCCTGAAGCTCTTCTTGACGCAGCCAATCAAAATACAGATGAAAATAACACTGAATCTAATAACAATGGATTAGTGAATGAAATCAGTAAACAACAGCTTGTTGTGCAGTATCTTCAGGTATAGTGTACACCTGTATTCATGTATACAGATTATTCTAACACTGTTGCAAATGCAGCCAATCAGAATGCAGGAAAGCTGTCGGCTAGTGTATATCCAGTATTATCCCATTTGAGACAAACAGTAAGTTTGCAATGATAGAGACATGTGAATAATTGTCCAAGGTGTTAAAAAATCTGTCTATCGTTGCAATCTCACTGTTCATCTCATTCCAATGCAAAGGCATGGCTACCTTTCAAGATGGCATGGGGAACTATGAAAGGGACTATAGCATTCTTTCTGGTTGACAGCACATGATGGTCAGTGTTTGACCACCATTTGGAGTAGATAATGAAATCTTCAAAGACATTTATTATCAGCTGAGTGAAAACCAGTTATTTTTAAATAGAATCCTTTGAATGCTATGATACTTTCTATACTTTTCTCCAGGACTATGTCAACTTCCAAACACAAATGGAAAAAGCTGTTCCAGTCATTTGCCAACTTCTTGGATCCAAGACTATTAGTGATGTTTCTGAATCCATTGAATTTTTTGTGACTGCTTATGAGTTTGGACTGCGGAACGCTATCTATGGGGTGCGCAGGATGCTAGTACTGATATGGTCCCGAGATGCTGCTGTTAAGGATTCAGTGGTTGAGGCCTATAAGGGACTATATCTTGATCCACCTTCTCCTAATCAAAGGTATTCTACCAACAGTGAAAATTTGGTTCAGTTTTCTTTCTTTTCCTAACAAATGTTCTGTGGTTCCTAGAAGTAATTTATCTTATATCAAGTTATTACAAGAGAGAATTGTCATAAGAGCAGGCATAGCTCAGTTGGCTATTGCCAGTGCACGGCCTTCCCACGCACCTTTCCAAGCACTTAACAAAATTAATGAGGCCCTGGCTTGGGAGATTTGGGCAATCAATCCCTACAGTTTCAAAGTTGATATAATTTATTACCATTACCTTCTTACCTTTTTTATACCTTTCTTAGTACAGTATTTACTACATACATGTAACTACAATCAAATTCCCATCCCTGTCTGGGCTAGTATGTTGTTTATTGATATGAGATTGATGATTCACAATGATACATTGTATTTACTTGTAGGACTAAGACAGCTCTCATAGTAAAGAACATGATAGCATTGACACATGGTGCATCTATTGGTGATCTGACCTCGCTGGAAGAACTGGTGAGTAAAGGATGATTTGATCCCATGCATTACTAAGGAAGTAAAAGGAGAGGGAGGGAGGAAGCGGTGAAAGGGAAGGAGGGAGGAAGTTGAGGGAGAGAGGGAGAAGTGGAGGAAGGAAAAAAGGGAGGAAGTGGAAGAAGGGAGAGAGGGAGGAAGTGGAGAAGGGAGATGGAGGAAGTGGAGGGAGGGAGGCAGAGATGGAGGAATGAGATGGCGTAAGTGGAGGAAGGGAAGGAGGGAGAAAGTGGAGGAAGCGAGCGTTGGAGTGAGGAAAGGGCGGCCGTTGGACGAAGAGAGAGGCGGACGTGGGGATCCCGGCCGGAGGCCGGGCCCGTTGGGCCGGCGACCCTGCGGCCGTGGCGCTCCGCTTCCCCGTGCGTGCCGCGCGCGCGTGCGTCCTTGCGGATGTCGGCCGGAGCGGCGCCGTGGCGGCCCCGCGCGGCGGCGTGGCGGGCGGGATCGCCCGTTTCGGCTCGCGCCCGCCGTGGGAGGTGTGACTGTTAGGTCAGCGGCCGGCCGTGGAGAAAGTAAGTGGAGGGAAGAGGAGTAGAGCGATACATATGTTGTTTATTAATATTGTATTGACATCATTAACTAAATTAATGGAAAATTTTTTTGTTATTAGATGAGTGAGCTGATGAAAGGAAAGCTAATACCTGGTCCTGTCATTAAACTGTTATGGGAGAAGTTCACTATGAAGGTAATTCCTCAGCCTGAAACCACAATGCGAGTGCATTCATGTGTGCACTGTTGTCTTCAAGGCTAACTAGTGTGCTCATCAGGAATTAGTTTGCTGCTTTGCTCACGTTCTGACGATACAATAGAGATTTCGCATAGAAGAGGATGCCTTAGTACATTCTTTCCCATCTGCACACTCTGTTCAAAAAAGATTCCTTTTCCTTCGCTGTTTCTTGGCGTTCTGACAATTGATGCATCCTCAAGGCAACTGGGCATCAGTGCTTTCATCATGCTCACACCTTTTTTCCACGATAATTCATCATCAGGGCTTTACTTTTTGTTTAATTGATAGGTTTCTCAGACAACAGCTGAAGAAAGCCGTGCAGCTTTGATTCTACTTGGAATGTTAGCAAGGTGAGTAACCATGGTAACTACTACTAAAATGACATTATCGTTGTATCTTTGGTGATGTCACACACAACATAGCATGGTCACAATATGAACCAATCACTTACTGCTCACCCATCAAAATACGCGAGTGTGCTGCTGTCATGACAGGATGCATTTTTTTAAACTCTCTTCCAGATGATCTGAATTGCCCTATTTCGCTATGACGTCACTGCTCAAGTTTAAGTGGGGGATAGAATTGCCAAATCAAATAGAAAATTCAAAATTTGCGAAAAAGTGCAATCTAAAATGGCCTGGTTTTCAGATATAATTTGTGTTAATATGTACTAAAAATATTCTCAGCGTTTGGTGGCTATTCTTCTCTTCATGGATTGATACGGGTTTTAGAACAATTTTCGGTGAATTTGCATTAATTTGACCCCCTCCGACAATCATGATGCTTTGCGTTTAAACAATAGATTGTTGAAGATTGTTTTGATTTGACGTCATAGTGAAATAGGGCAATTATTGACGTAGAAATGACATCAATGCAAAACTGAGGTGTCCTGAAGCCTGTGAAAATTAACCTGGGGGAAAATTATGTCCATCATGAGTCATTGTGTTACTGTTATGAACCTCTTATTACCAACACTTTTTTTTTTTTTTGGTGGCCTTGAAATCAATAATTTAAAGAAAAAAATTGACTCCTCATTTTGCAAATTTTCCAATTCTGGTTAGCTAATATTTTCTCTCAGATCAACTGGTTACCACGCAATAGATTCTAACTCCTAGACCATTCGAATCCATAGCTTCTAACTCCAAGTTTTCTTTTTTCAGCGTGGAGACAGATATCATTCGCAGCAATGTGGATGTGTTGGTTAAAAGTGGTCTGGGAACCAGAGCTGAGGAAGACTTTTTACTTGCACGGGATACCTGTGTTGCTCTCCTAAAACTGAATAAAAAGAGCAAGGTAAACACTAAAGCCGCCAATACACGCTGCAATTTTTTCTCACGCTGGCAATGCAATCTCAATTTTTCTGTTGCATTGCCAACACGAGAAAAATTGCAGTGTGTATCAGCAGCTTAAGTTTCTAAGGGTGGATAGGATTGGTCTGTTGTTGATCGAGTATATTTCTCTAATGTCGACTTAGTAAGAGGCAGGGTGAACTGTCGATGGATCACCCTGTTGAACTTGATTTTGGAAGTTCTGCATCAGTATCTTTGCTTGGTCCACTGGTGTTCCAAACAGCTGTCCAATCTTTAGCCACGGGTTTTGCAAATTTGAATAAGAAAGAAAATTTTGGGAACATTTTGGTACCCAAACTGAAGTCCATTCAATGACACCATCATTGAAATGACCTATTGTTTGTCCAATTTTATAACCTTTAGTGTTATTTCTTTCTTTGCTTATAAGGATTAAATGTGACTAAATGAAAAAATCTCATACCCCACTACAAAGTGCAAGCTAAAGCGGTTGTTGATCTTACTTCATGACATGCAAACGTCCCTTCACCTCCCCTGAGGGGTTCATTATCAACTCTTGTTTTCTAAATTACTTCGTTTTTTTCTCAGACTTCAAGGGGTGGTACAGAGGAACCATTCCGTTTCCCAGCTTCACACGCGATCTTTGAGCGTCTCAGCCAGATCATTGTTTCAGGTGAGGTCTTCAAATTAGACATTAAAATCCTTTAAACATTTTCATACCCTGGGCAGATCAAAGTCTGGGCATGGCAAACTCAAATCCGGATATCCACGTTGGGTTTTATAGTCCATGCTATAGTCCATGCTTTTCGCCGAAAATGGCCAAAAATGACCTATCTTGCATCCTTCATAAATAATTCATATCTTTGACACTACTGCTATGCCCTGATTCCCTTAGATTGGAAGTCCATGATGAAACAGATAGCTTTCCATAAAATTCAAATTGAGACTAAGATCAAATGTCGAACTTCACATGAGCCAAACCTAATGACATCAAAAAAGACCGCCTTGTTATCTATTTAAATTAGGTTCAGCTCATGTGAAGTTCTGCGTTTGACCTGAGGCCAAACAAAAATATAAGTGTGTTTCCTGTTGCGCAATAGACCCTAATTTTCTTGCCGATTTTTGATGACCCTTATATTTTTTCATCCCCAAATGCATCACAGGGTTCCCAGTAAGCTCATTTCCACTGTTGTATCAGTAAAAAAAATCCTGACCTCCCAACCCCAATTATTTTTCTCATGCAGCAGGAAACACACTTATTTTTTTGTTTGGCCTGATCCTAACCAGCATTTTGTGGATTGTTAAGGTATTCGCAGAGTAGAGGACACTCACTGGATACCCATGGCAGAGCAGGCTATCAATGTGATATACGCCTTGTCTGAACACCCTGACACAATCTGTGAGGAGATCATTAGAAAGATTGCAGCTTCTTTGATTGACAAGGAAACCAGACAGTCACCCATACCAGAAGATGGTCAGGACACACAGACACAAGGTACGAGACAGTACTTATATATACATGTAAAGCAAAAGCAGTTGTCCGCTTCTTCACTTCATGGTTTCTTTCATTGCTTTCTTGCTTCTCTCGTGTTCTCTCGGTATTCCGCAATTTTAGATCAGAAGATCTACAACAGAAAACTGATTTCTTTCTCCCCCCCCCCCCCCCCCCCCCCCCCCCCAGAAAGGGAATTTCATTCGTTATCGATAACCTGTTTAATTAATCGATTAATCGCATGTGTATTCTCAATAGATGAAGCAAGTGGTCCACAGAATGGTCTCATCACAATACGGTCATGTCATTCCACAATGCTGGCGCGCTTTTTACACCTGAGTGGTCACGTGGCTCTACGTCAGTTGGTTCACCTTGATTCTAGCATACTGAAGGAGATCAAGAGGCGACAGTGCGTGCAAGAGAACGAGAAAGAGAAGGAAAGACAGGACAAGCAGGCAGGAAAAGAGAAGAGAAGTAATAACACGACTACAAATACTACAAAGGTAACAGCATACTTTTATGACTTAGCCACAATATGAAGCGCGCTTTGATTGGTTAAGCGGCCATCTCGCGGAGTATATATAGTTTCGTGTGTTTGTCTTTCTTTCAAGGGCAAAGGTGATGGATGTGCCGTCTTAATTCATTTTTGTTGTATTCTCTTGTGGTTTAGCTGTTAATATCAATCAACTTCATTAGAGTGCATTCAGTCAAACTGTTGAATAGTTGACCTAAATTAGATAAGTTAGTTACTATTTTAGGTGACCTCACATAAATTTGAAACTACGAGTAAACAGCTACTGAGATCAGGGGGAGAAACGATGATACAAATGAATGTCTATTTACTCATTCTCTGGTAAAACAATCCCCCGGATTAGCATGACCGTTATTTGGCGCGCTCTTACTATTTTAGGTGACGTCAACTAAATAGTTATCTAAGTTAGATACAATTATCTAACTATTCAACAGTTTAACTGAATGCACTCTACTGTAACAAAGCTTTATTTGCCCCCTTGATGTTCCATAATGTCTTGCGATCCAAGATGGCCGCCGTATCGTCGAATTAGTCCATTGATCTGTGAGTTTTCTTGTTGTGATCCAGGATACGACGACTACTGAAACAGCTGAGGAAGAGATGGGCCTGACGGGTGCCACATCAGATGATGTCGAGACTGAGTACATCAGGAACATATGTGAACAAGATATAGTAACAGGTAAAAATGGTAAAAGGCCGCCAAAAAGCAGGGCAGATTTTGTATGACTGTGAAATGTGGCGCGGAATTCCCATGACCGGTACCGCGTCCCAGTATTTTGATTGGTAGAACAGTGATGAGGCACCGTTGTGATTGGTTCAATGAATATCGTCTATAGCGTTACCGTGACGGTACCTTGTCCAAGCATTTGTTGATTGGTAGAACAGTGGTCAGACGCGCTGTGATTGGTTTAATCAATATCGTGTCTTTCTTACTGTGACAAAAAAAAGAAAAAGAGATCCAAAAATGGTATCATTTTCAGAACTACCTTCAACATAGCTCCAGTACAGTCACTGAATGTTATCGATTCTGATTGGTTGAATTTTGATTTGATTGACAGGTCAAAACCTTCTAGCTCTTCTGCGTCCACTGCTGGTCTGTGTATGCAGTAACCCAACCAAGTTCAATGACCACAGCCTACAGGCCGCTGCTGCACTGGCTTTGGCTAAATTTATGATGGTCAGGTAAGCATACGAAGAGCAAAGTGTATGTTATCTCTGATTAGAGTACATACCATATATCGGTGAAAAAGTTAGCAAAGAAAATCGTACAAATTAGTGTAAAGTTTCGTAGGTGTACGGTCTATTGGACTTACTAATTTGTGCAAACTTGTGCACTTTCTTACAACTTTTTTTCACGGATATATGGTATACACGCTATTATTGGCTTGCAAATCTTATGGACAGACTGTAATAGCCTTAAACATGCCTTCAATTTTACTCTTTTATTATGCGCTTTCTATTTTCAGTTCTCAATTCTGTGAGGGCCATCTTCAGTTATTGTTCACGATTCTAGAAAAGGTAAATAATGCCTATTAAGTCTACTATTTTTGATAAGTAGAACAACTGAAGTGAGGAATTTTACTGACGTAAACTGGGGTGCTTATTATTTACCTGTAAATTCCGGATTAAAAACCGATGGTATGCAACATTCCAATCGGAAAGTTTCGGAAAACTCGTTCTTGCGATTGAAGGTAATCCACTTTTCCCGCTCTTTTTGGTTCTTTCGGTAGACGCGTGTACCATCTCTCGAAAGGCAAAGTTTCCCGCTCTTTTCTTACAGTTTAGCGAATGAATTTCCAACATGTCATTAAACCAAGTTTTATTGCAGTTCTAATATGGTGATCCGTGCTTAGTCTCCACAGGCAAACATTCGCGCTAATACCATCATAGCTGTTGGTGATCTGACATTTAGGTTCCCTAACCTGCTAGAACCTTGGACCTCTCATCTGTATGCCAGGTAGGTTAAAACAACAGACAGTGACAACGACACCAACATAAAAAAGCAGCAAAACCACCATCAGCAATTAGCAACATCAGCAACACCAACAATATCAACAGCAATAATAGCAACGTCAAGCATTGAGTAGCAACAACAAGAGAAGCAGCAGCAACAACAACAACAGCAGCTGCAGCAGCACCAACAATAGCAGCTGTAACAACACCAACAACAATAACAACTGCTTCAATAGCAACACCCTCAACAGCAACAAAAACAGCAGAAGTAATAACACCAACAGCAGTATTGAGTTCCAAAAGTTGACAATTTTAAAACAATAAATATAGTATCTTCGACTGAACATCAGTTGCTGTTGTTTGCAGGCTACGGGATGACTCGCCACATGTGCGTAAGAACACCATGATGGTCCTGACTCACTTGATTCTCAACGACATGGTCAAAGTCAAAGGCAACATTAGTGAGATGGCAACATGTCTAGAAGATAAGGACAAGAGGATTGCTGATCTTGCTAAGCTGTTCTTCCTAGAACTGTCTAAAAAGGTATTGCCAGGGAAGGGAGGAAAGGGATATATTGGGAGAAAGGGGTCGAAGTCAAAGGCAACATTAGTGAGATGGCAACATGTCTAAACGATAAGGACAAGAGAATTGCTGATCTTGCTAAGCTGTTCTTCCTAGAACTGTCCAAAAAGGTATAGCCAGGTAGGAGGGAGGGAAGGAATGGATTGGGAGGTAGGAAGGGGTGGAGGGAGGGAGAGATGGATGGATGGGAGGGAGGGAGGGAGGTGGGGAGGGATGGATGGATGGGAGGGATGGATGGGAGGGATGGATGGATAAATGGATGGATGGAAGGGAGGGATGCGTGGATGGATGGATAGATGGGATAGAGGAAGGGATGGATGGATGGATTTTTGAATAGACGGATCGTAGGATTGGTGCCGGATAGCTCGATAAAAGAATGGGAAGATATAGCAACTGTTTGATAAAACTTCTCGACGGATGGTACCAATAACCGACCACTATGAAGTAATGTCCACCTTTATTCTACAGGGTAACGCTGTGTATAACGTCTTACCAGACATCATCAGTAGATTATCAGACCCTGACTGTGGGATCGAGGAAGAGCCGTTCAGGAATATTCTAAGGTAAACTTACAGTTATTTTACGAATCAAAACTGAGAGATAACGAAGATAAATTAGAAGTTCAACCGAGAACAGAATTCCTTTTAAAAAGTTTTTCTTATAGAGGAGCTAAATTATGGACTTCTGTTCCCTCACAAATCCGAACATCTTCTTCGAGGATTATTTTTAAAAAGAACTGATGTGTCTAAGTGATTTTATGTTTCTATTTAAAGCTGGTTGAACCGATAATTTATGTGTTTTATATAATGAGTTCATCTTAGTTTCTTTTTAAAGCTTTCACACATTGTTTTTAAATAGGATTTTTATTGTACGACTCTCATGCAAAGAAGTATTTTACATTTATGAAACTATCGTACTTAAATAAAGGTGCTACCTATCTATCTATAGTTACCAAGTGGTTTCGCGACAGCCATGTTGTAGGGCAGAAACAATGCAATGTTTTTAGCATGACTAAAAAAATTATGCAGAACCAGTACTGAAAGTATTGTCGAAGGGTTCATGTGCATTTTAAGGTGAAGATTTTTATGCGCTATATACAACATGGCTGCCATGACTGCTATGCAGGGACCGCGGAGCTAGAGGGTGAGGTGCCATAGGATTTCAACTTGAGCACATTCATTCAATTCTCCCATTGTGTTTCAGGTATATGTTATCTTTTATCCAGAAAGATCGCCAGTCAGAAAGCCTTGTGGAAAAACTCTGTCACCGATTCAGAGCGACAAGGTACGTACCCCTCCCCCAGAAAATATTTTCTCGCTGTTTAACTTTCATTAAATTTTATAAATAATAACTCAAGGATCAACACGCTTACAATAGACCATTTCACAGATCCCGCGGCTCAACCTCAGCCTCGTCAGCGTGTAATATATTCTTTAGAAATTGCCTACAACCTGTGAAATTTTTAAGTGTTTCAATTGTTCGTTGATGTGTAAATTCCTTTCATTACTACGGACTGTAGTCAAATTCTAAAGAATAATTACACGCTGACGAGGCTGAGGTTGAGTAACGGATCCGTGAAATGGTCTATTCCTCCACCTACCAAACAAAGCGCTTGGATATTAAACCCATGATGGGCTCACCAGTAAAAGCTTATTCCTAAAAACTAAGGATGGTTTTCCTGTGGTAGTCTAGTGGCAGAGGGAGAACTGTTACCGAAAGGGATTTTTTTACTACAGACTCTTCCCAGTTCCTGCTCATCCACAGGAAGCCCACTTTATTTATGTTACTATTTTACAGGTGTGATCGACAGTGGCGTGACCTGGCTTTCTGTCTATCTCTTCTTCCTTACAATGAACGAGCCATTCGAAAACTAAACGAGAACTTTGGCTGCTTCCACGACAAGCTGAGTGATGAAGATGTGCACCAGTCTTTTATGACTATCATTGGAAAGTCCAAAAAGTTTGCGAAAATAGAATTAAAGGTAGGTTAAAGCAGGCTTCCTGGAATATAAAGCGCACGAGATCTTAACTGTTTGGACACAGTCAAGGCACGGCACGGCACGGCACGTACTTACCTTGAGTATTTTACAGCCATACAAAATCTTCTCTGCGTTAAACTCCGCCCGGTTAGCTCAGTTGGTAAGAGCGTCGGTCTAGTGTGCAGCAGGTTGTTGTTCAACCCTCAACTAAAAAAGTACTCCGCAGGGTCTTAAAATATCTGAGAAGGTGCTGCCTTTTTTACATCTTCGCGTAGCTTGAATGACCACGTCAATGGCGGTCCCGTCCTGTCGCATATTCTTCATGATACCAATCTGTCTTTGCTAAACTGTAAAATCATTTTATCAGACACTGGTAGAGGAGCTAGAACAACGCATTGATGAGTGTCACAACAAAGGAATGGACGACGAAGCTGGGTACGAGCGCGCGTCCAAAGCATCAGGAATGGCTGCTAAGACAAAGAAAAGTGTTTCTGCTACACCTTCAGGTGAGTGAGCAATAAGATCGAGAGCACGAGTTTAACACCACGCCTTAACGACTAACTTTACCTTTAAAATTTAAAGGAAAATCCACTCGGTCGCGTAAAGGCGTAACACCTGCAAGAGGACGACGCAAGAAGACAGTTGACGATGACAGCGATTCAGAAGAGGATCCCGCAGCAGGCAGTAAGACAACAGCGTGTACTCCTCGAAACCCGCGGGTACGTCCACCCAAATCAGCCAAAAGACAATCCACTAAAAAGCGCAAGCAAATGCCGTCTTTTGAAAGCGATGATGACGATGATGATGTTGAATTGTTCGACCTCGAAGAGGAAGACGAGGATGATGAGGAAATCAGCGATGATGAAAATATCGAACCAAACCAGGGAAATGTTAAGAATAAGTCTTCAAAGAAGAAGGTGAAAAACAAGGCGAAAGGAAGTACCAGTACATCAAAGAGCAGAAGCATCAGGACATAGCGTTAGGGAAACCTTCGTGGTCAACTGTATATAAGACCCCTATACTAATTTTTTTATTCAATAATATCTAATCCCCTGTATACACATTTCTGTTACTGGGATACCTGTGTTTTAAAAAAGTGTGTCCCATTCCCTCTCTTGCTGCCACACAGGACACCCAGTTAAGTAGTTTGTAGATCAGTAATGCATGACATTTGATTGCAAAAGGTTAAGATTTCTGGAGCATGTGAAATATAGTGGATATTCAATCTCTAAGACGTGTGGGCTGTAGTAACTGTGTTGATATGATTACACTGTAGTATTAAAAGTTCAATTATAAAATGTATCATTTCTCTGGTTATAGTTTGATCCTCAATGACCTCACACACTTGTTTGAAGGAGCAAGTGTGGCTTGGTTGATTAGTGTTTTGCCTGCTAAGCAAGAGGTCCATAGTTTGATTCTCAGTGACCTTACACACTTGTTTTAAGGAGCAAGTGTGGCTTGGTTGGTTAGTGTTTTGCCTGCTAAGCAAGAGGTCCATAGTTTGATCCTCAATGATCTCACACTTGTTTTAAAGAGCAAGTGTGCTGCCTGAGCAAGATTAGTTTAGTAAAATAAAGCCTCGTTGAACTTTGGTCTACCTTTGACACAAACATCTCTTGTTTATTATAACATAGCACTGGTCGTACCCAAGCTAGGCCAGAATGCACCTTGTTTGACCACTTGACACAGCTTTTTACTCGGTAATTATTTTATTTTCCAATGTATAATTATACACTAAAAAATATTTTATTGAAAAAGATCTTGCTTTAAATATTTTTAAATGTTCAGTCCAGATTACATTTAATATTTTATGGAAGACAGCGTAAAGTAAAATTGGCTTGTGTGTGTGTATTGTTTCTTGTTTTTGTTTGTTTTTTTTTTTTTTTGACATTCTTGATTTGACGCGTCCGCTATTTTCCCGCCAATCTTCCGAACATGTGCAGTGCGGTCTTACCGTTTCGATGCTATTTCAAATTCTCATTATTCACTTAAATTCGCTTTAAGAAATTTAGATTTGTACGAAATAGTGTTTGATCAGACTGGTCGAATCTAAATCTACCATTCTCGAATTCGTACAATACCACTCGGTTCCTTGATTACAGACTCATTTATACAGTGTTAGCCTTATTTCAGCGTCAGAATATTCACAAGTATTAACAGTAAAGTAAAGAATGCACAACGACAACATTACAAACACTTTACAATTTCACAGACCTTCACTGAGGGAACGCATGGATATTTTACACAATAATCAAGACGAACTCTGAGCAACAGAGAACTCGAAACTGGAGTACCGTGTTTACTCGTTTAGACGCCGCCCCGAATAGACGCCGCATGTACGGTGCGGCGTTAATTTGAGGAAATAACAATTTATGATAAAGAAAAAGTATATTTCAAGTTTAAACCAGCAACGGAAATTTATTTTCTTTTAGAACATTTTAAAGTTCAAAGTGACTGTACTATTTAGCTCTTGCGTTAAGTTCTATTTCAAATTCTTATTGAATAAAGTAGTTTTTAAACGCCGCCCCCAAATAAACGCGTCCCATGGATTATGAGGAATTATATAAACGCCGCGTCGTCTAAACGAGTAAATACGGTATTAGGAGAAAGGAAGGAAAGAGAAACCAACGCCAACCAAGCACCCTGACTGAATAGCCAACCAAGTGATCTGTGATATAATAGGACAGGAATCTTTGATTTGAAGTTCGCAGAGTGGCGAGCTTTGGTTTGCCATGCCAACCAGTAAAAACCCATTGGTAATTGCCAATAGAAAGTACAATCCCATAATGAAAATATTGTTATGAACTAGATACGGACTGCGAATGAAGTAAGCAATGGCTATCACACAGCCGATCCGTAGAAGTGAGAGAAGTAAATGCAGTCCACTCAGGAACTTTTTTGCAAGGGACTTGCAGCAACACCTCCATAATGAACCTAGAAGACTACCAATGACGTCCCCAAATTGGAAGATTCCTATTAGTACCGTAGTTTGGTGTTCTTTCCAAAAAGGCGACTTGTTGGACGAATTGTGCTCCAGGGTTTTGAGGTGAACGATTTGGGCCACTGAGAGGCAATACCACGTGACCGCTGCCACTATAAATTCAGCCAATAGTAAAAAAGCAAGTCGCTTGCATCGTTTGATAACAGTCGTTACAGAGGACGAAATGGTCACCCATCTAGGATTATCAAAAGAATTTTCACTGTCTGCAAACAGCCCGTAGATACCGCTTCGACTGAGTTTGATAGCCGAAATAAAACCAAAAAAGATGCCAAGAAATGCTACAGGAAATACAATGTAGAGATTGAAAGCATTGCTTTCTTTTAATTCCGAGAGATTGTCTTCTTTAAAGTCTATGAGGATAGCTGTCATCTGAATTATGGAGGGAAGAATACAGCCAAAACCTTCAAGGAAAAAATCAAAGTCCAATGTTAGTATAATTGCATCAATGTAAACATATGATAAAAAAATGCCTGGTTTATTTGACGTTATGGGTGTCGTTTAGCCCATTTTGAAAACTGGTTGTTTAGAAATAGGTTGCCAAAGGCATTTAGTAGTGGTCCCAGTATGTGTGCATGAGGTACTCCAGTAGTCATATTGAAGAAAAAGCATAGAAACGTATCATTTAGACATTTCAGGGCAATACTCACATTTGCTTGATCTTCATAATCGAAAATAATTATCATCGTAAACGTAAGCTTAAAAAGTATTTTGCTATGCATTTCCCCTGAAAGTAATGACTACGGATGTAAGAAAGTAAACAAGCGTCCTCGGCCATTTCTCCGAGACCCCGTGTGAGGGGTAATAATAAAGAGAGGGGAAAAGGCTTTCGTACTCTACTGACTAACCTCCACCAAGACGAAACAGCAAGCTGCTTTTGCCACCAGGAAACAAAAAAACCATCCTATCGACAGTCGCCAAGGCCAACCCAGTACACAAGCCATTCAAAGAAACTAGCATATAGATGACGTAATGAGGGCATGTAACACTGAGAACCGACAAGACAGGAAAAACAGCAACCACGCCTGCCATTAGCACGAAGCTCACGATGATTGTCGGGATGAACTGAAACCATGTCTTCTTGCCCAGAAAGACCATCGCCATGGCAACTAGCAGTGAAGCATAATGACAGGAGCCTGGAGAGTAGAGTGGGATAAAGGATGTTATAACTCAGTGGGGAGGAGAACTTTAATTCAATGGAATCAGTGAAGGGATGCTGATGTTTTGAATAAAGTATATGGACAGTATCTTTTAATACGCTGTCGCTAAAAAAAAACTTGTGTAAAATGGATTTTTTTAAATTTTTTTTTATTTTTTTATTTTTTAAGGAAATCATCTTAAAAAATAGTTTTCATGCTGCCAAAAGAAAGCCAATTTTGATTCAAAACTCGGATAAGCTTCAACTTGAAGATGCATTTGTTTGACAATTTTTGATTTTTCTTTAAGGAAATCATGTTATATATAGGTTTCGTTTTGTCCAAAGAAAGTCAGTTTTGATTCAAAAAGATAAGCTTCAATATGAAAATGAAAGCGCCAAGTTACAATTCAGTGATTGAAAATGTTTTAAAGCGATATCGTTGTGACTGATCGAAGCGAGAATTTTCGAGCGTAAGCTATATTTCTAGCGCACAAAAATCCTTTAATCCTTAAGATAAATAAGCAAATGAATAAATGATGTTTTGAATTTAAGGTAACAAGACTAACAAGAGAACACGACATCAGGAATAAATGTCGGAACGTTTGATTTTTAGCTCTAGTGGTCTTGCGTTAAATTAACCTATTAGTGGGATTATGTTGGCATGGTTTTTCAGAATTAATTGCTTTCTCTAAGATCAATAAATCCCTCAACAGTTTGACTAAGCCTCGTGCCCTGTGAGCTATACAGTAGCTTTCTTTGCCTGCCCTCGTTTTCAAATCTTTGCTCGAAAAGTTCCAAGAAAATAACGATATGAAACAGGCTGCACCAGTTCAATCGGTTGAACAATTATTTTCCACTCTTCGCTCTCAAAACACAGCTGGCGATTCAATGGAAAGACCCCCTCAAAATTCCTTAATGATGATTGTAAATAACAGCAAGACAGAAATACGCCAAAATAAGAATAGTGATTATGTTTTCTAACCACAGCTGTATTAGGTAAAGTTAGAAAGATAGTAAAGGAACATTTGATGTGACGATTGGCCAGTGTTCTTGATTAACCTTGACCGCACTATAGGATCAGTAAACCTTGGAATACTGTAATATGTTAAATCTAAATTGTAATTCTCTTTAAAATCAGTGCGTTAATTTAGTTTCTTTTGAATGTATCTAAAAAAAAGATTTTTTCTCTTAAATAAAGGAATACTCAATTCGAACAGTCCATTATTTTTCCATCAACACAGGTGTAGATTTTAGGTATATCGCTTCTACTTAACGAGTAGAGATAAAAATGATACTATCAGTTTATTTATAGATAGAAAGAAAGGCACTCCGAATGCGCTGGCTGAATTAGACACTATAACATAGTAACTGAAATGGTACAATTATACGACCCTTTTTGTCACGTGCCTTAGGATATTTATTTTTAAATATCGTATGTGTTGGTGGGTCATTACCACGGATACTTCATTCTTATGTTACATAATCTGTGTTCACTAAAGTCTATTTACGATATTGTGAATTGAATATTTTACTTTGCGAGAAATTCCCTACGAATGAAACTGAAAGTGATAACGTTTGAAGGCCATAGCTTTTATTTCATAATCTTAGAAGCGATTAAAAAACACCAGGTTAATTTTTGATACGTAGGGAGCATTGCTTTGATAATCACAGTAGTCTTTATTTTTCCCATAGGTATCTCACAGTAGGTCCTAAGCCCTGCAGTATTTCAATGAAATTAGGAACAGAAACCGTTTTCCGCTTAGATAGTCATGAAACCAAAACATCCTCTACGCCAACGCGCGCTTGTATATCTTACAAAAAAAGATACCAGTACATGCATACTCACCCAATATTTGCAAAACCTGGTCTCCTAAAACTCCCCTAAAAAATGCCACGCTTATGTAGATAGAATTGAATGAAATCACACAAGCAAGACCAATGAGGAAAAAGTACAGCTTCTCGCGCAAAGAAAAGTGCGAATTCGTTGGTAACCTGCTGTACGGAGCAAGAGAAAAACCCTGAGCATTCTTGAGAAAGTCTTGACCCAACAAATCGTCAGCGCTGATATAGAGGTTAATGGGAATACTATCTGATGTCTGTGTCGTTGTGGAAGCCCTGCTTTTGATGCTACTGAATCTATCAGATGACACCGAGGTTGCGCGAACTGAATCCATCGTCCCTGTTTCTTTGTAGTTAACGTATTTAATTTCCGAGCCATCAAATAAAATGTACCCTGCATTGATCTTGTCAGATTTAGATTCTTTTCTTTCAACGAAATCAGTACTTGTCTCATAACTTTCTGGTATTACTGGTAGCTTAAACTGATTGTACGTTTGAGGAATAGTGAATGTTAAACTATTGTCGTCGGAAAGCTCAGAGCATGTGTCTTCGAAATCATCTTCTGATTCCTTGGTTTCTCGTTCTTCACTATCACTGAAAGTCTCGTGGAATCTGATACTTTGATCAAGATTGTCGAGTGCCTCTAGTTCTTCATTCGTAAGTGAAGGAAAAATACCATCTTTAAGCTTGGGTTCAAAAGTACTCATGGCTTGTGCAATACGCCTCACAATAATCTAGTGACAACCCAGATTTTGAATCCACAGACTTGGAATAAAGAAAGGACTTTCCAAATGACTGATCAATAATCTATTCCTTTTACATAGCATCATAACTGACTTTTTTCAATACCATGAAGCCAATTAAACATCTCTATAATGAAGTTATGAAATTTAGACGCGATTCTATATCATCTTGCTTGGTTTCCTGGTGATGAATAAGACATTCGTAGGTTGCTAATGCTCACAAGTGTCAGAGGAGTTTACTCTCCTAACGATAAAAACTTCACTTTGCTCTGTAGGACATGACAGGGTACGAATGACGAATTGAATAGCAGACAAGACAGCACCAGGACAGCATGACATCCAATTTGAATAAGACAATAAAATGAATAATAGATTTCTTTTATCTACTAATACGTTTGTCAATCCTGAATTCAAATTCAACTGATTTATGTAAGAACTATGAGTACATGGATTGAGGTACCTTTATGTCAAACCATCTAGTCTCGTTTTTTCCAATTACTTTAGTGGCAGCAAAGTGCTATTGTATTTGTCTAATTTATTGCCTTCGTTCAAGCGAAGCGGGATCATAAATCACTAAAGACATTCTCCCACCAGACTAAACAGCGTTAAAAATAACTCAAACAGCTTACATGCAAATAAAAAGATCTAATTCTTTGATGGAAAAAAATACCTTTAAAAATGCAAAAACAGCTTGCAACAACATCGAGAAAACAAATTCCAATGTCACCAAAAATTTTATTGCAATGTGCAAATATTTCACAGAACTGTCAGAAAACTCTTGACAGATTTTTTTTTACTAATCAATAAACGGCATACTTTTCTCTTGACAAATCAATTAAACAAAGTTTATCTATAGTAAATGTGTTGTTTTGATAAAGTTATTTTATATATTTTGTCTCATTTTTTCCTGTCTTGTACTGTACTTTACAATTTGACCAATAAATTAAACGTGTGACTGCACTTTATCACTAGGCTGCTTAAAGATCATGCCAAGTGATATGTTCAAGCTGTGTTTTGTTTTTTGTTTTTTTCGTTAAGTGTCGATCAAAAATAGATAAAGCTACAAAAAAAACACAAGAGTGAGTAAGTAAGAGCAACATCAATAGAATCGATAGAGAATCCTATACACTTTTTCAAAATTGAAGCTTGGATCATTTTTTACTTAAAATTCAAAATGTTTTGTCTGATGTCGCGATTTTTAAATATGCATATGTAAGATGTTGTTCACCATTTTGGAATAATTTGCATCAAAAACCACAACCTTTCACTTACATCAAGTAAACAAATACCGTGGTTTCTGACCAAAGTCTTCAGGCAATCAGCAACATGAATAACAAATTAAAAACATCTTTCGATTCATAAGTAAATCAGTACGCACTAGAACTTTCTATTCCCGACCCTGGAGGTGACAACAATTACTGATAGACAGACACCTCACACGGAGGAGAATTTCAGATCTAATGGAGAATTAGATGACACAACGCATGGAGGATGATACATCTCATGGAGATGGATGACACGCCTTAGGTAGAATGATGACACAACTCATGGACAAGTATTAACACCTTAGGGAAGAGGACAACACACCTCAGGGAGAAGGATGACACGCCTCAGGGAGAAGAATGACACGCCTCAGGGAGAAGGATGACACACCTCAGGGAGAAGGATGACACACCTCAGGGAGAAGGATGACACACCTCAGGGAGAAGGATGACACACCTCAGGAAGAAGGATGACACGCCTCAGGAAGAAGGATGACACACCTCACGAAGGATGACACGCCTCAGGGAGAAGGATGACACACATCAGGGAGAAGGATGACACGCCTCAGGGAGAAGGATGACACACCTCAGGGAGAAGGATGACACACCTCAGGAAGAAGGATGACACACCTCAGGGAGAAGGATGACACGCCTCAGGGAGAAGGATGACACACCTCAGGGAGAAGGATGACACACATCAGGGAGAAGGATGACACACCTCAGGGAGGATGACACGCCTCAGGGAGAAGGATGACACACCTCAGGGAGAAGGATGACACACCTCAGGGAGAAGGATGACACACCTCAGGGAGAAGGATGACACGCCTCAGGGAGAAGGATGACACACCTCAGGGAGAAGGATGACACACATCAGGGAGAAGGATGACACACCTCAGGGAGGATGACACGCCTCAGGGAGAAGGATGACACACCTCAGGGAGAAGGATGACAGGCCTCAGGGAGAAGGATGACACGCCTCAGGGAGAAGGATGACACGCCTCAGGGAGAAGGATGACACACCTCAGGGAGAAGGATGACACGCCTCAGGGAGAAGGATGACACGCCTCAGGGAGAAGGATGACACACCTCAGGGAGAAGGAAGACACACATCAGGGAGAAGGATGACACACCTCAGGGAGGATGACACGCCTCAGGGAGAAGGATGACACACCTCAGGGAGAAGGATGACACGCCTCAGGGAGAAGGATGACACACCTCAGGGAGAAGGATGACACACCTCAGGGAGAAGGATGACACACCTCAGGGAGAAGGATGACACACCTCAGGAAGAAGGATGACACACCTCAGGGAGAAGGATGGCATACCTCAGGAAGAAGGGTGACACACCTCAGGTAGAAGGGTGACACACCTCAGGTAGAAGGGTGACACACCTCAGGAAGAAGGAAGAAACAACTCAATGAGGATGACACATGGAACTCATGGAGGATGACACATCTTATGGAGAAGGATGACACAACTCATGAACAAGGATTAACACATCAGGGATAAGGATGACACACCTCAGGGAGATGACACACCAGGAGGATGGTACAACTCATGGAGAATGCAAACTTCACGGTGATTGCACACTTCAGGAAATGAGATGGCATCGCATTCCCAACGAAATTTACTGTAGTCCGAAACAGAGAGAAGATTTTGTGAGTTTTTGGACTATTTTTCTTTCCGCACCTCTCAAAAGTGTTTTCAAAAATGCAGAAGGCATAGCATCAGGTAGTTGACGTTTTTTTGAAATTAAAATTGCAGGTTTAAACGCGCAAATTTATTTGCGCACTTAAAGTGTATATCAGGTCTAGAATTTTTTTACGGTTTTGTCATCTCTAGATGATATGGATAAATATTCCAAAAAAAAAAATGTTCGATTTCGAATTTTTTTCACCTCGAAATCAGCCTTCAAAGTTAGATTTCTGGCGACGCCCAGTCGTGTTGGCCGTGTTTTGGGAGACGCTAATGGACTGGCACTAGTTTTTCTGTGACGTAAATTCGGTGACACAGTTTAGATCGGCCTTTCGAAGTATTGTAAATATGCCTAGTAGGTGCGTGGTTGGAGGATGTTCAAATATAACGAAGAAAGGCATAAAACTTCATACGATCCCTTATTTTAATGATGACCGACCAATAGCAAAGGCTAGAAGGAAAAGATGGGTCGATTTTGTGTTGAAAAGACGAGCAAAATGGACGCCTACGGCGACTTCGGCAATATGCTCGGAGCACTTTTCTCCAGAGGACTACAGTCAGCGTTACTCTTTCGGAGAAGACGACAGAAAGCTGGCACACTTAGTAAGGGATGAGACCGGAATTGTGTCATACCCAAAACTTTACCCAGTTCCATCGACTAGTTCAGCTGAAGCCAACAATTCTCAAAGAAATCGCCGAAAGGTAAGTCGTCGATTGATAATAAAAAAATGTCACACATATTGGACTATATGCCCCAACTGTAGCACTATCGTTTGTTTACTATATAGATTCTTAGAGACATGATCGCTGCTAGTACTGGTGAGTCCAGAGAAGCCATGGGACCTGTTAGAGAGCTTGAGAATGAAGACAGGTTACCTGTAGACAATGCAGAGGAGCCTGATACAGTAATCAGTGCCGAGGATTGTTCTTCAGCGCGGGATTTCAGCACCCAGACTCCAGATTGCTTGGCTTGCAAAAAGCTCAAAGAAGAAAAACGATTGCTACATAATAAATGCATCGATTTAAAAAACAAGATCGATTCTCTGGCAAAGGAACCCACTCCAAAATCGTCCTGTGGTATTCAGTGTAATTTAACACAGCTGAACGACCATGAAGAAGGTCTTGGAGAAAGGATCGGAGAGAATTTGGAACAAGACGATGAGTATGTAAATATGGAAGTGGAGGAAGATGATGAGGACACAGTTGACTATGACATTACAGAGGAAGAGCCTGAGAGTATCCCTGATGACGTTGACTATCACCCCTACACAGATACAGAGACAGAAACTGAAACGGAGGATGAAGAGCATATGACAGGAAGGAGGTATGGAATAAATTTGATCTTTATAGTTTAAATCTTGACAAAAAATAATTTGTTTTGCTGTTGTTTTGTCTTACAGATTCAATTCAAGCAACTATAGCACTAGAACTGAGCCTAAGTACATTGTCTTCTTGTCCAAGCTGTTATTGTTGTTCTCCTTCTGCCACTCCTGCAAGACTGAAAACCCTGTTGTGACATACCGAGAAGTAGGGACTATGGTCAATATCACTACTACATGCCAAAACCCCAGATGCCCAAAGAAGGAAAATACTTGGAGAAGCCAACCCAACATGACAGGCACTAAGATCCCAGCTGGTAATATTCTCCTGTGCTTTGCTGTCCTAACTGCAGGTGCTTCTGCAAGCAAGGTTTTCAGGCTATTTCAGCACATGGGAGTTGCCTGCATCACACTTACTACTTTCTTTAAACATCAAGGGGTACGCAATGTTTACAAAATGCTTTATTTATAAAAATGATCTATCATAGTTGAATTTAGTTGAGTAATGCAAACAAGGGCTCTGTACCTGAGAAGTAGGAGAATTATTTTCCATGTAAATTTATTTTTTGAATTTTAGGAAAAGCTGTTTCCTTCCATCCTGCTGTTTTGGAAAAAGTACCAAAAAGTAATGCTAAGTGAAGTAAAGTCACTGCCAGAGCCCCTAACACTATCTGGAGATGCCAGGCATGACAGCATGGGGCACAGCGCCAAATTTGGAGTATACTCAATCTTCCTTTGTAATTTGCCGAACATTATTCATTTTTCCCTCGTACAGGTATGTTATCATCATTGGATGTTATGATTCTACTATATCTGTCCTTACTGCCAAAACAGGTAGTGAGAATTAAACTTGTAAAAAAGCACTTTGTTGACTTTACATTCATTATGTTCTGTACACACATTCTTATTTGACTCTATAAGATAATTAATGCTAATCTTTGCATTGTGCCATTGTTCCTTTTAGAGAAACGAAACTGGTAGCAGTACGGCGATGGAGTACGTTGGTTTCAATAGGAGCATCAACTTCCTTCTTCAAATTGGCCTTACAATTGGCACCTTCGTATCTGACAGACATCTCTCCATTGCCAAACACATGCGAGAAAAGCTGCCAAATATTACTCACTATTTTGATCTTTGGCACCTAAAGAAATGTATGAATATCTAGTGGTATTATTATTAATATCATATTTTATTAATTATTGGTGTGACATATTTTAAACCTCTACACCACTTATTTAATGAAGGCAAAGCAAATATTAGTAAATATTTACTACAGTTATCTTTGAATATCTCTTGGTCAACTATACCTGTTTTCATGTCACCTTTGGAGTCAGAATGATTGTTTATGAATACATTTATTCTAATGGCATATGTATATTATGATAATAATAGTAATATATTGCATTTAATTTGCAGCTGTCAAGAAGGCTCTGAACAAAGTTGCAAGAGAAAAAGGATGTGAATTAATCAAGGACTGGATTCAGCCTTGCTTAAACCATCTCCATTGGAGTGCGACATCAACTGTCTGTGGAACCGGAAGAATCATCTGGTCAAAATTCAACTCCTTCAAAAGCCACATTCTTAATAGGCATAAAGATCTACCTGACCCTCTGTTCAATAAGTGCTCACATGCCGATGACATAACACCTAGGAAATGGCTTATCCCTGGTACTCTTTCTCTATTTTTATGTTGATAATTTCAAAATTTGTCACCACTGTTTTGTTCACACGGTTTTGGAAGAGTGATCCAAATTCCATTTCCTGGCCAAATCCCATGCTCTCCAATTCCCACTTCTTATTTGCAAATCCCAAACCTGGTGCATAAAATTGAATTTTTCTAGCCCAGAAAAGTTGACTCCTAGTACCTAGCACCTATTTGACTGTTATAATTATGTTATTTTTCTTTATTAGATTCTGTGGCATATGAGAAACTGGACAAAGCATTGAGCAAAAAAGGAATTGTTGCTGGCATTAAACAGGCTTTTCCTTTATCGCAAACAAGTTGCCGCGAGGGATTTCACTCGCTACTAAATCAGTTTTGTCCCAAAATGATTGCATTCTCTTTCCCTGGAATGTATTGCAGGTATCTAGTACTGTGTATAACTTGTATCAATATGTATTTTTGCTATATATATTTTTCTAATATTATAATCATAGTATTATTCTCATATAAAAGCTATCAAGAAATAAGACATAAATGCATGACTAAATATTTGCATTCTTGCAAAAACTTGAATTGCAATATGCAAAATAAAGAAACAAATGAAATTAAACTAAGATATTCGAATAATAAGAATAATAATTTGTTATAATCATTCTCTTTGTTTTCTTTCCTTCCAAGACAAATACTTGCTGTAAGCCACTTCAACTACAATATCATTAGAGAGACAAAAAAGAAGCCAGATGGATCAGACCAAGTGAGATTTATTTATCCGAAGTTTAAAAATGGGGAGGCTACTGTAAGAGATGTGAGAATAAAACCAGATTATGGTAAGAATTGCTATTTCGGCACATCTGATTTAACAAAAAGTCAAAAAATACTTGTATACATGTTATTGTTTATCTTTTATCAATAGGGTATGTGGAAGAGATATACATCACTTTTCTCGAAGCATTGCAGAAAGAAGACATGTTAAGAGAGGCACAGAAAGAATTAAAAGAAATGACCCCACCATCAATGAACACGATGCTGGTAAAAGAAAGTAAAACTGTGGCTTTGGAAAAAAAGGAAAAAAGAAAGAGTATGGTTGTAGACAATGTACCACCCACAACACCATGTGAGTAGGATGTTATTTCCCATTGATGTTTCTAAGTTTGAAGAGTGCCATCATCATACCTGTGAAATTTGCTTAGCTGAATAGCACTGAATAGTGCTAACCAAACAAAAGAAAACAAATGAATTTGTGCTAATTATTACTACTATTTAGATTTTGTACTATTTCACTGGTTATACTGACTGCACTCTGTTTCAGTGTTCAAATATCACCAAGTCCTTATTCAGTGCTTTCACTATAGATCTTTCTTCATAATTAGACTGTTGTGTCTAAGTCATGAAGGTTTATTTCTAATATGTTGAATAATCTAACAGTCATAACATAATAGAAGTATAATATAAACTAACAATTTTGTCATCAACTATTCACTTCATGCTAATTTGTGCATTACTTTTATCAGTATCACAGGTACTTGAACAAGAAGCCAAAGCTGCCGAAATGAAGAAAATAAAGAAGATTGGAGAAGGCAGGATAGAGAAATCAATCCCTCATTGCACTCATTGCAAGAATCCCATGAAAGGACACAAGAATGTGAAAGACTGCCCTAAAAACCAGAAAAGCAGTTAATACTCTCTTGCTTTTAGAGTGAAGTTACTAAACCCGTGAAATAGAAATTACTTGTTAAGGTGTAATAGTCAAATAGACACAAAAGAAAACAATGGCATTAGAGTCTCAGTGCTAAGGTGTATTAGTCTACTATCCATTTCACTGGTTTAGTGACTTCACTCTTATATTAATATGTAGAAATGTATCATTTTGTAATACTTTTTACAATTAATTATTTTATAATTTTTTATTATAGTTGTAAGTGCAATACAAAGTGACAAATACAAAACAACCCTCATAAAGGCAATTTGAGTCATTTCTATTAGACCCATGATACAAAGTTGTATAATTAGTGAGGAGAGTCGAAGTAAAACAAAAGAAAACAGTGAATATCTACTACTATGTAGTGCAATTTTTTTCATGCTTCAAGTAAAATCACTCTAATGCAATGTTCTGTTTATAATATAATATGTATCACTCGTTATCTTCGTATCCACAAAAATCGGTGCTAGGAAACTGTTTTCTTATCGAGTGGTATGCACAAGCAGGCAGTGGGATTCTCTTGGATCCTCCTCCTTGATAACCATGAACCAATTGGGTGAATTCCCTGTAAGCTGTTGCACGGAGAAGCCTAAAATATGAAATGATAATTTGTTAGTATATAAACTTATCAAACAAACAAGAATATATTCTTGAAATAAACAACTGTCAGTTACAATTGCTATTTACATCATTATCATGGAAATAAGTAATACTTTAAAACGGCATGGTATGACTTGTAAAGCACGTGAACAGTAAAAGATATAAGAAAATAAGGAAGAAAACATTAGTCATAGTTATCTTACTTGTTCTGGGCCCATGTAATTAAAACTAAGCTTAGAAGGAAAAAAAAGGATTTACTCACTCTTCTTCACTGCCAGTTTGTCTATACTTATATCCGTTGATAGTGCGGTATTTGGCACATGATGAACGTAGGGACCAGCGATTTAAACAAACAGGCTCAAACCCTGGATGTAAGGTCACACAAATGGGAGGTACTTCCAATTCTTCGAGCACTTCGGAAGACTTCAGTGACTCGAGACAACCCTCTATTTCGTGACAGCAATTACACTCTTGAGGTTTTTGAAGTAAGTCTTTCTTGCAATGACCGCATCTACACCTAAAAGAGGAAACGTTTAGATTTGCGAGTTAGTAAAAAAATCAAAACGAAACTAAATATTTTGCAAAAAGAGTGAGCTTGTAGCTAGATCTTGATAGTTACGTACCAAGCGCTATTCGGCGTGACGCCATCAAATCTTTCTTGAAGCTTTTCATTTCTCTTCTCGATCTTTGAAATTTCTTCGTTATATTCACTGAGCCATTCCGCATCAGCAAGTGGTTCTGAAGAATATGGTCCTACCAACTCGTGAGATTCAGACCTGGGGTAGCTATCATCTGACTCGTGTGTTTCAGCATGTTGATGGCATTCGTCCTCTATTTCTCCATCCTCTTCCTCTGAATATATACTTGAAATCTCGCTTTCAGAGCTGCAATCACTCCCGTAATAGTTCGTAGCCATCTTGTGAAATTATATATTGAAATTTATGTTTTTTGAAGGAATGAAAGTCACTAACGGGTCAATGTTTACAATACTTTGTCTACTCGTATCCTTGACAATCGCTTTTCTCGGTTCTCGAATTTACGTCACTAGTTACCAGTCTCCTAAGACACGGCCAACACGACTGGGCGTCGCCAGAAATCTAACTTTGAAGGCTGATTTCGAGGTGAAAAAAATTCGAAATCGAAAAATGTTTTTTGGAATATTTATTTATATCATCTAGAGATGCCAAAACCGTAAAAAAATTCTAGACCTGATATACACTTTAAACTGTTCTTGTACACGTGATCCGGTCTCCTGAATAAAGCCGTTTCTTATGCCATTATTCATGTGCCATAACAGGATTAACCTTCCATTTAATATAGAATAAATGATACGACTATTGTATTTATTTAGTCAATCATTGTTCGCTTAAAAAGGATTAGAGCTAAGATGTTTAACAAAGGCGAGCCTCTCTTTAATAGCTTTAATGCGTACGTACAGATATTTCATTGGTTTACAAGAAAGTGCAACAATGAAAAAGCATAAATGCACTGCCTATTACGTCAACAAGATTACAATTTAAAGATTTAAAAACACGAAAGTCCAAGGTTGACAAATATAACTTTATTAGTATGGGACAACTTCTCTATTATACATATTTTGATGTACAATACAATACAATACAATAAACGTTATTTGAGGAGGGTGACACAATTAACCCAGAGAGTTATCTAACACGTGGCCCTCAAAATGATGTACAGCTTTAGAGGTTTACCAAAGGCTCATTCAGTCTAGATTCTTGTGCCCTAGCCTTGTGCAATGTCATTTTTCTCTTAAATTACAGCCAATACTTCAGATAAAAAGACGTTTTTAATACAACACTTTAGACTTTACATTATTATTTATTACCCCTACTTCTCTTCTCCTTTCGTGTTGCCACCATTTGATTGTTTCTTTCTCTGCATTATAAAACTCGAAAGTAAAGGTAACTTGATGTTTTTTATCCTTTCCAAGGTCGTTGGTTGATACCATATTCCTTTATGCTTTTTAAGAGCATATGCCTCGGCTTTGAAAAGTCTTGAAAATAGGTTCTTGACCTTCTCATTTTGTTCCAAATGTTTATCATAATTTCCAGTGACTGCAAGTCCTTGCTTTACAAGTTCTTCATTAACACAAATATTTCGTCGAAAATAACCCTAAAATGCGTGATTATTTCATCAGAATAATAAATGATAAGTGAATTTTCAAAGACTTTACATTTATAGGAAAGTTAAACTCAACTTACTCTCTTTTTATGCACAAGGCTTGATATCTGAGAGTTGAGGTCAACTTGAAGAGGAAGAAATTTTATGTGGGAGTCAACAAGGTTATCTGTTAGCCACTGCTTACTGCCATCTCTGAATTCCACTCCAGCAAGAGCCAAGGAAAGAAGATTACTTGGTGACTCTGGACAAGAAAGGACCAATGATAATGGATACACACTTCTCTGATAGTGGTTAGATCTTTCATTTCATAAAAAGTCTAGAAACATTGTACAAGGATATGCCTTCCTCAGACTCTCTTCCTTCAAAATTTCGATCCCTCTCTGTGAGGGAGGTATGGAGATTTTCTTTTGGTACTACACAATATACCCTCCTTACACCCTCCCCACCCCTTTTTAATTCCAATACCCCTTCATGGGGGAGGTATGGATATTTTCTGATACTACACAACATACCCTCCTCTGACCCTCCCCACTCCTTGGAAATTCCACTACCCCTCCATGGGGGAGGTATGGATATTTTCTGGTACTAAGCCAATGTTTCCTCTCAGAACCTCACTGACCCTTGGGAATTCCAATTCCCTTCCATATGGGAGGTATGGATATTTTTTGGTACTACACAGCATACCCTCTCATGGAAACTATGCTGAAAGCATTCTCTGGGCATCGTTATGTTACAATACAGACACATGATGTGTGCATTATTTAAAACCAAAACATTGCAATTACCATGATTGCTTTCTTTATACTTTCTAAATGTTGATGTTGTGATTAATGGTATATGAAGCACTTGCAGGGTGTTGTTGCTTGATATGCCTTTGACTTGACCTCTGAGAGTAATCCCTTTAGTAATGAACTCTTTGGGGATGTCATTAGCCCTTCTGAACCAGCTGAACTGTAATAGAAATAACAAAAAAAACATTCCATTTATCCATTTAACTCTGAGACAGCTCTGGACTGATCTAAGTCAGGGCACGGCTAACTCACAGATGGAATGCTGAAACAGCCTCTGGGCTGATCTAAGTCAAGGCATGGCTAACTCATAGATTGAGCCCTGAAACAACTTCTGCACTGATCTAAGTCAGGGCACGGCTAACTCACAGATGGAACCCTGAAACAACCTCTGGGCTGATCTAAGTCAGGGCACAGCTATAAACCCACAGATCAAAACATAACCCTGAAACAACCTTGCCCTTGGTGCTGATCTACGTCACTGAACAATTAACACACAGATATAATTCAAATTTATTTAGTGTGTGTTTTTTCGCTGAGGGAGGAATTAAAAACTGTATATACAATACCATGCATACCAAATATGCTCTCTTTACTATAATTAGAATACCAGTTCCTGCAAGCAGCAATGTACCTGCCTTTAAGAAGAAATGAAATATTTTTTGAAGTTAGATATTATGTTAACACGTATCCCCTCTCATCCCCCCCCCCCCCCCCCCCCCCAAATATTTTGAAAGACCCTTAATCGTAATTAAAGGCAATTTCTTAATTGAAAGCATATGTCATTTGTGACACATATTTTAGGTTTCCCTTATTGAACCAAAATGTTTTTAATTTATTAGGGAGATAAAATAATTGATAACAATTTGGACATCTGATTATGTGGGCTCCCTGTGGTACATATGTCTTACTGCCATTTCACAATGAAACAAAGCATGTACATCACCCTAAAAGCTGGCAGGTAATTGTCTACGAAATTAGAAGCCTTAGTAACGAAATTCTCCTTTTCTTTTTCTTCGTTTTCGCTTCCAAAGAGAGAAGAAAGGTATTCTGTTATCCAAACCATCTTGCTCTCTTCGCATTTCCCACAAAGCACTGCGAGGCATGTTTTTTTTCCGAGTGGTGTTTTCCGTCAAAAGTTCGGCAACTCTCCGTCGAACATTCGTAATTTTTTCAAACTTTTTTTTATTGCTTTTAACAAACAAAATCATTAACATATTCATTTGGACTTGTAAAGATGGTACATGAGAATGAAAATAGGCTGCAGACTTATAAATATTGAAAACTAATTAAGATTTTGTTGTTGTTTTTAAGTTGGCTGTCCTGTCGGTGTTTCTTCGGCTTTCCGATTTCTTCCATATTTGGTAGTGGTTTCAAGGTTCGCTTCTCACCATGTGACCTACGTCGGTTGCACGTTCGCCGTGAGAGAAGGAACTCGTTCAAAATGGCGACGAACGGAACTAAAGAGGAGTACGGAAAAGTCGTTATTTCTCTCGAAAACTGTCTCCTCTCCACCGAAAAACTTATCGAAACACCATCTATAAGAGATGGACTACCTAAAGAAGTCGAAACAAGTCTAAGAATTGTTGGTTGTGAGTTTATACAAGCCGCAGGAATATTGCTCAAACTTCCACAGGTAACGAAATAATCCGATATTATTGCTGGATTGCTCGTTTAGTTCGAACATTTTCTGACTTGAATTCTTCTTTGCAAACCCTCAGGTAGCAATGGCTACTGGACAAGTTATATTTCAGCGTTTTTTCTATTCTAAATCGTTCGTAAAGCACGATGCTGAGGTAGGTTGAAATGTTCAATTCTTGTTCAAATCTTTACAAGTTTTACGAAGTGTTCGCTTCTGTTCTAGCGTTGTGGCGAAATAAAGGCGAAAAGTTTGAATCTTTTCATCCTTTATAACTTACTTTAACACCCTTAACATTTTTTGTTTTAGCCTGTTTTTGTAGGACAAAATAAACATGATTTTTATGGCGCATAAAATACCTAAAACACACAATTCAGCTATAATTTGCACATGTAAAACCACAAAATAATAACAAGAATTATGATCCACTGATCTCAAATTTACTATATTATAAAGTGGCTAGAACAAAGTTTTTGGCTACAAATATTCCAAAAGAGTGTGGTGACACTAGTAGGAATTAGTTCAGATAAGTTTTGAAATTTCATTTTCCAAATGCTTTGCAAACTTTCAAAGTAAAACATTCAAGAATGGATAATCCTTTTCATGGAAGTCCAAACATGGTCGGTCGCATAACATGCCAGTAGTGCAGTTGTCAAACATATCCTTCCCTACCAAGTCAAGATGTATATAGACTCTCCTCATGTAGCACACTGTACTCAATCAATGCCAGGCATATAGTAAGATATCACTCCCCCCTACCCCCAAATTACACTCTCAGAGGTCAAGGATATCGCATTCTGACGTCATATAGATGCTTTAAAGTAGATCTGTTATCTTACTTAGGTGTACGCTATGGCGTGCATCTTCCTGGCTGCCAAAATTGAAGAGGCGCCACGGCGGATAAGAGATGTTATAAATGTCTTCCATTACATCAAGCAAAGACGAAACAACAGGTAAATATATTTTCAATTTAAGGGATTGTTGGGGTTAGGGATAGGCCATGACTGCTATGTTGGGTGACTTCAACAAAAGATTTGGTGTTGGTTTCTGTTGTTACATAGTCCAACATAACAGCATTATCTTCACTTCTTTTATTCCCATGGAAAGAATCTTACAGGCAACTATTTTAGTTATGACAAATTATATAGAAGTTAAGGGGTGGAGGTGCAATTTGTGAATGGAGACTGGAAGTTACTGTTTTCAATACTACATGGACTCAGTAGCTTCAAGTTGCTTATAGGAATTTGGTTTTTCACTGCTGCCAGTCAAAAATTTAAAAGGTGCTGACTGATTTTTGATTGATGGAAACGAAAAGCAAATGTCATTGTGTGTCTTCCAGCCACCAAGCTGGCATTTATTGAAAACTGCAGTAATAAAGATTTTTTTCCCCCGTCAAAATCCTTTTCTTGAATTATCAGTCTAAAAAAAGATGCATTACATTCATATGGTCTTTTCTCTCAATATTGGTATAAAAAAGATTCCCCCAAATATTTTTCAAACTGTTTGTTGTTTAAGATACTTTACCAATTTGTCTTTGTGGTCCATGAGTTGTTTCTCAACTTCTTAGACCCTAGAAAACGCTGTCCTTTTGATTTTAAAAGCACTTAATGCTATGAAAAAAACTAAGATTGGTTTTGCATGTGCCAAAAAAAAAGTATGTAAATGTTCTTATGAAAAGAGCATCAGAGAGAGAGGCGAACTTCTGATGACAGTGGCAAGTTGACGAAAGCATTGTCTTAACCTCATCTTCAGTAGGAACAGCCTTAAAAGTGCTCTCGCATTAGTTTCTGACCTATGCATGTTAATGTTAAACATTAGAATCCAGAATCACATTGTCATAAGAAAAACTTATTATTATTAAAATTAATTCTGTTAAATACTGTACATTGAGATAGGTAAGGTCTTGTTAATTTTGCATAGGATACTTGGTAAAATTTAATAGATCTTGTACAACCTTTTTTGCGCATGAATAATGTTTTTTGTATTTTTGACTGAAATATGTTATAAATTTTATAAGCTTCGAAATGCCTAGTTTATTCATTCATTTATTCGCTGAGTGGATGATGACATTGTCTTACTTTTGTATTTACTTTTACACTGTAGTTTGTTAGTTTGTTTTTTTTACTTTGTACAATTTTTAGAATTTGTCAAAATGTTTTATATCTAAAATATTATCTGAGTACTGATTGTTGATTTTGATTTATTTATTTGTTTATTATAAACTCTGCTCACCCAATTGACATATCTTTCCTTTTTTCCTCCTTTTTGCATCGTTGTTCATGTTACCTCCACTCCAGCCTACCTGTGGACTACAACTCCAAGCACTTCGCATAGCCCTTTCTCACCAAACAACACTCTGATCTACTAAATGACTGAGTGACTACCATGTGTTGCGTGAGATTGTTATCTTGGTGATATCACTACTGGTCTTCCCAGCTGGCCTCTAAACAATCAGGCAAGCTTACTATAAGCCATGATATGTATTTCATTTCTACATTTCAAGTACACAATTTATCATTAAATTGATAAGTTGGTGTGATATTTTTAACCTTATCCAATTAAATCAAATGTAGAATATGTAACTACCATGATATATCATCATTTCTACACTGCTATGGGATTTTAAGTTCGACATTCTTTTGCAAAAGTTGACTAAACTCTACGTATTTACATATGTTCTGTCATGTATAGTACATTGTTCCTGTACTGTATGTCAAAATGTTTGATTAGAAGTTAGAGATCTTGGATAAAATAGATAGTTTATTACTAAAAAAGCTATGTAATATCTTTTTCATTTAACAAGACTTATGAATATAAATTTATGTATTTACGTAGCTTTCTTAGCAAATGAACTTTATTTAAAATGAATAATTATAATGCTATGATTTGTAATGATCATGTGTAACATGTAAGAGTTTCCATAACCAAATTAATTGATAAATCATGAAGTTCTTCATAAAACTATTAGAGAAGGAGTTCTGTATGCCTCAACACAGAAATTCATCCTTCTTAAGCATCGCGTTTGAGGGGAAAAGATCTTTCAAAATGTTGGTAAGTAGCTTTTGCTTTTTATGTATTAGTTTTACTGAATTTTAATATAATGTATAAGCAATAATATTAGTAATCTGCAATTGGAGCATACCATATTCCATTTAACTGCAAGAAATGCACATAGTATGCCATGTCATCAAGGGTTGCAATGCAGTCAGTACACATTTCTCAAGTTTGATTCCTGGACTCAGCATCTTATCTCATTTAGCATCTTTGTTGGGCATGTTTCTTACTTCTTTAGTTTTCACCCCTTAGTCTGATCAGCCCAGAGGTTGTTTCAGGGTTTGACCTGTGAGTTAGCCATGCCCTGACTTAGATCAGCCCAGAGGTTGTTTCAGGGTTCTATCTGTGAGTTAGCCATGCCCTGACTTAGATCAACCCAGAGGTTGCTTCAGGGTTCGATCAGTGAGCTAGCCGTGCCCTGACTTTGATCAACCCATTCAGAGGTTGTTTCAGGGTTCGATCTGTGAGTTAGCCATGCCCTGACTTAGATCAGCCCAGAGGTTGTTTCAGGATTCTATCTGTGAGTTAGCCATGTCCTGACTTAGATCAGCCCAGAGGTTGTTACAGGGTTCTATCTGTGAGTTAGCCATGCCCTGACTTAGATCAGCCCAGAGGTTGTTTCAGGGTTTGACCTGTGAGTTAGCCATGCCCTGACTTAGATCAGCCCGGAGGTTGTTTCAGGGTTCAATCTGTGAGTTATCCATGCCCTGACTTAGATCAGCCCAGAGGTTGTTTCAGGGTTCAATCTGTGAGTTATCCATGCCGTGACTTAGATCAGCCCAGAGGTTGTTTCAGGATTCTATCTGTGAGTTATCCATGCCCTGACTTAGATCAGCCCAGAGGTTGTTTCAGGGTTCTATCTGTGAGTTATACATGCCCTGACTTAGATCAGCACAGAGGTTTTTTCAGGGTTTGATCTTTGAGTTAGCCGTGTCCTGACTTAGATCAGACCAGAGGTTATTTTGGGGTTTGATCTTTGAGTTAGCCGTGCCCTGACTTAGATCAGCCCAGAGGTTTTTTCAGGGTTTGATCTTTGAGTTAGCCGTGCCCTGACTTAGATCAGACCAGAGCTGTCTCAGAGTTAGATCTGTGAGTTAGCCGTGCCTTGACTTAGATCAGACCAGAGCTGTCTCAGAGTTAGATCTGTGAGTTAGCCGTGCCCTGAGTTTGATCAGCTCAGAGATTGTTTCAGGGTTCAATCTTTGAGTTAGCCATGCCCAGATTTGTCTCAGGGTTTGATCTATGATAGGCTCAGAGATTGTTTCAGGGTTCAATCTGGTTTTTAGCCGTGCCTTGCCTTTGACCATCATAGAGGTTGTTTCAGAGTTCAATCTTTGAGTTAACCATGCCCGCACTTAGATCAGCCCAGAGTTTCTTGGTCAATCTTGTTGCTACTGGCCCAGAAATTTTCATGTTGTGGTCATGAGGAACACAGGTATTTTTCTTAACCAAGAATTTTTAAAAAAATGTTTTTATCCACCTTCGAAAAAAGTTCAACGATACATGTTTTTAGACTTTCTCTAGTGCAAAACAGAACTCTTACATGTATATTTCCTCCTTTCTTAATAAACTACTCTTCGTGTCTTTCTTGCCTCCTCTGAAGTCACTTTTGATGTTGTGGAGGAGCTTTTTCCCACTGGTCTTTTCGTCTTAGCTTTTCTACTAGGTGTATGTGAGTCAAAGTAGTCCTCATTTGTTTCACTCTCTTCATCACTCATTTCATGGTCACCACTAGTTTCTTCATTGCTCGATTCTCTGTTGCTTGTTTCTTCAACATTTGTTTTTTCATTGGTGTCTTCATTGCTTGTTTTGCAGTTTCCACTAATTTCATCAAGGCCGCATTCAAACTTTTAGCCATTCAAACACTAGCCATTCCCACCTATCAAACTTCCTCCATTTTCCAGTTTCCCATTTCTCCAACTTTTTTTTCCGTCCACAAAAGTAACACTCGCCGTGCACTTTTTGCCATTATTCATTCTTGTTACATAACCTTTGTTTTTGTTTGATTATTGCATGGGCATGGCATGAGTTAAAATTAGATGACATTCAAAAAATAGCATCAAAGAGTGCTCATGGTTACTGAACCATGCACTTGCAGTTGATGCTTAATTGCTTTCCAAAGATTATCTGAACTATTATTTACATGCTGTTTTTCAATGCAGAAGCTTCACCCCTACACTATTTACAGAGTGGTGAAATGGCCACAATAGATAAATTTGAGATTTTCACATGTTAAGATCTTGATATCGTTATTATTTATGAGTTTCCATCCGTTTATGAAAAACCATTAGATCTTTTCAGAAAAGCGTTAATCGTTTATGAAAAACCGTTAGGTCTTTTCAGAAAAGCGTTAATCGTTTATGAAAAACCTTTAGGTTTTTTCAAAAAAGCGTTAGTTCAGTGCAAACCATTATAACGTTCTGGCAAAGCGTTAACGTCTCTCAAAAAGCATTAAAAGCCGTTAAAATAGGCCGTTTAATGGAAAAGCATTAAGGCACGTTTTCCCATGGAAGGTCACATATTGTGAACAAGTGAGTCCATGAGAGAGCAAGCAATATCAGATGGAAAACGAGTGAATAAAAAAATATCAAGCTCTTAGAATGCAATAATTTGTTTATTATACATTTAGGGTCGATAAAATGACAAAATTTGCTATTTCCAGTTCACCATGAAGTGATATCATATCACTTCTCTGATATGCTTTATATTCACAGCTTTATCACACTGATATCGACCCTAAATATGTAATAAGTAAGATGTACTGGCTTCCCTACCTCTAATTGGTCTTTTAATTTTGGTATTTTGGAAAGCAATTAAGCATAGACTTGCTTACACTGGGCACTGAAATTCACAAGAATGATAAAAGATGACAACATTACTGCCTCATTTCAATCTTTAGGTCAAATATCTTAAAATGTTGCAATGAAAATAAAATTTTGGCATTATGTTGTAGTAAGTAAATGTAGAGAAACTTTTACTACTTTACATTAAGTAGTTTTGAATTTACGAACATGTTTGTTATCATAATAAAATAGTCCAAAAAATACTGTAAATATCGGACTTTAATTGGCCTAATATTTTGGAATGTCAGATGGTAAGATTTCTCTCCAATTGTTTTCCCTGTTACTCAAAAGGGATTTACCAGCAGCTTTAGATAAAATTAACGACTCAAAACAAGCGAACAAGCACTTTTTCATGAAGATACTGAAATGTTTTAGTTTTGCAAAATTTCTATGCTTCAAAACTTCAAGGTCAAATTTATCAAAAACGCTCTCACAGACTTTCTTCGCATTCTTTGAACTTTGAGCAAAGTACACAATCCATCCTTCAAGATCTCCAGCACAATTTTGAAACTTGGGTTGAAAAATGAAGAAAATGAGTTGTAAAGCAAACAAGCCAATTTTATATTAATTCCTATTCCAGTAAAAACTTGCTTATTTGAAAATTTCATATTTTCCTTAAAGCCTTGAAAAGATTTGTTACCAATGGATCGTTCATATACGTCCGCATATTTGTGATTTGAAGTTGAAAGATGCGTGCCAAGAAAACCCCTTCGAGCCACTAAATAACAGTGATAATGTCAAGTGATATTCATTTAATGTTACTTGCTTCTTGATGTTTTTTCTACCTGACGTCTCTTCTGTTTTATTAGGGAAAAGATCTCTACTCATGATTGTCTTCAGTGGGATACACTAGTCTTCATGATAATAAAGCTTTCCCAAATTCGCTTGAGTGACCACGAAACAATGGTTGCAAGTCAAGGGTTGGACTTGAAAGATACAGTAAATACAGGATTTTCATTAACAGTCAGGGATCAGAAAATGCTGAGAAACTGATCAAAATTCCCTGGCATAAACTACCATTAATAGCTCAGTAACTTGTAAAATGTCCACCTCTTCAGACTTTTTGGCAATTCTATTATTTTAAAAACTTAACCCTGGCATGACAGGGCAGAAAAACGACAAGCCTGCTACTTTCACGATTTTTTTATTTAACTGAGTTTGATACTCCAAATTTTTAACCGTAACATTTGTGTCACTGCTGCTCGAAAGTTTTCCGAATTAGTGTAAATCTACTTAGTATTCACAAAAATGTCAGTTTTTCTGCAGATCAAAATATCACCTCTCCCAAAGTACACGGCTTTATATCTCATATACGCATTCAATAAATTATGGTCGCATTTGATATTTTGCTATTTGGCTCCAAAAGAACGTGTTTACAAAATATTGAGCTTAAATATGTAAAGCTGTCCTTGTGCATGGTGAAAGGCCAAAAAGCGTTTTTCTGCCCTGGCTTCTGACAGATCTAACCTATACCCCATTCACTCCTAAAAGTGTTTAGTTAAGCTATGTTTTCATTAGGGAAAAAATTGAGAAACTAGAAACCTACGATATGAAACTTTCTAAAATATTATCAGAGCAAGACAAAGGATAGTTTACATGCACTATTTCACCAAATATTGTGCAGTGCTCATAGATAGTTTTCCAAACCTGTTTAGTTAAACCACTTTAAAACATGTTTAAGCCTTGGTGTGAATTGGGTATTAGACTTGGAACCATCGTTTCAAGTTCAGTCAAGCCAATTCAAGACAAGTCTATTGTAATGCTGTAGAGAAAATTAGTCTTTGGTTAAAATTATTTCCAAAATATTTTAAGATTTGTATTAGTTTTATCCAAGATCTCAGTAACCGTTGCAAGAACAAGTCAGAATCCTTGATCAAATCCTAAGTTCTCTTAACAATTTCAGTAATGTTCTAGAAGAATATAGTACTTGATCAAAATCAACCTGTTCTTATAACACCATTAGACATTCCATAGCTTTACCTAGATGTTAGTTATTAGATATGTAATTATTAGATTTGTATAAATATCAGAGGTTGCAACAAGGTATTGCTGGAGTGCAAGTTCAACGCAGGCTGGAGGTAACAAGGAACAGTGATGCAGAAACCTTTATTGATGCATAACTTCATGTGTAGTATCAACTATTTATTGCTACAGGCCTATACAACACATGGAATACATGGGAAATACTTATTTTAATCGCAAGAATCTGGTAGTCAAGGCAGAGAGAAGAATTCTAAAGGTTAGTAGTAACAAAGATATTAGCCAGATTTAACTGAGGCAACATAGCCAAGACAGCCAGTACCTTGTAAAAAGAACCTAATTATAGACCCCTTGCATGTGACATCAAAGCAGCTTGATCTGGGGGACAAAACAAAAGAATTCCAATCTCCTGAGAATTGGAACCTATTGTTTTGTCCCCCAAATTGAGCTGCATTCCAAAGTGCTGTAAGGGGTCTATATGCCTATGATCTGTACCTCTATGATCTTTATTACATCCTTATTGCTAATGTTTCTACATCATGGAGAATGTTTTTAGTTTCTCTGACCCAGTCAACTGAGGGTGGTAAAAGAGGGGCACGAATCAGTTTTAAAAAGTTAAATTGGACATTTCACATGTCACAAAAAATCACAATGGTCGATAACCTTTGGCACCCTGAGTCAACCCCAAACCTACAAGAGCCCAAGTTTAAAAGTAATCTGTTAAGTTACAGCAGCCAGAACGATGATCATCGTGATCATAAGCATCACTATCATCATACACATACATTATAATCATCATCATTACGATCATCATTTTTGTGTATCAACATCATTCACCTTAGTCATGTATAATAATCATGTATTATTATACCATCATCATCATGTATCGCTTTCATAATAATCACCTTCATCTTCATATCTAATAGCAGATATCGGAGTTACACTTTGTTGCCTTCAAACAAATGTTTCTAGTCAAGGCATTTGGGTCAATACAATGAAATGTATAGAAACCGACCCAGATGTAACAATTGTCTGAAGGCAATAGAGTGTAACTCCAATATCTGCTATTCACAATGACTATTCACCAAGGTTCTTCATTTTGTAATATTAACAGGAACTTGGCTTCTGCGTACATGTTAAACATCCTCACAAGGTAAGACACTAAAGGATGACACTGTATGCCTTTTACTTTCTCATTTAAATAAGTAATAATTTAAATTAATATTTTTGGTTCAATCTTTCTTTTTCAGATTATTATAAATTATTTGAGAATATTAGAATGTGAAAATAACCAAGAATTAACAAAATTAGCATGGTAAGTTGACTTTCTTACTGTCCTACAGTAATAATATTACTGTAATAATATATTAATAGTATTAAACCATTAGGCCAAACAAAAAATAAGTATGTTTTCTGTTGCAAGGCCGACTCTAATTTTCTTGCTAATTTTTGCCGACCCTAATATTTTTTTCATTCCCATCACAAAAATCTGACCTATCATTATAACTTTCAGGAACTACATGAATGATAGTTTACGAACCAACGTGTTTGTCCGCTTTCGTCCTGAGACCATCGCATGTGCTTGTATCTTCCTCTCTGCAAGAAAGCTCAAGGTATTTTTTAAATACAATTTTATCTTATTATTAATAATAACTGCTCTCTGGGTTCCAGGGTATATTGTGCTAAAAGATTAAGTTTTTTATTTAGTTTCTTGGCACAATATGTTTTGCAGTGCAACAAAAGCAAAAGTATGATCACATTAGATTTTAATGTATTTGCATTCTTCGTTGCACTGGCTTTGTTGCCAAATAAGCTTTTACACGTCATTTGGTAAAACCAGCCAGCTTCCCATCCAAAAGTGTTAGTTTAACATAGCAAAGCTAGTATGATACCAATACATTAAATGTGGTCATACTTTTATGCATTGAGCTGTAACATCATTTCTTGGAGGAAAAATAAAATAAATGTAAATCCTGGTAAAAGTGTCACTAATTTCTATTTTTTTTTTGTCACTTTTGTTTCAGATTTGCCTTCCAAACAAGCCACACTGGTTTGAACTCTTTGATGCAACTCTAGAAGAACTGGAGGTATTTCATTTGATATTACAAATAATCTACTAATTGGGCTGATGCAATTCATGGTTCCCCTTCAGACAATTCTTTGATTGCATGTTACGTCATGGCAGCCTCTGGGGGAGCGTTGTTAACTGCACCACAGTGGCCGCCATGCTTTTGTCTCTTAACTGTCTTGGAAATACTTGCAACCCATCAACAGTGAACCAATCTCTGTTGCCGCAGTTTTCCCAATGGAATCAAACTCCTAGGTAGTTGTCCTTTCTCTTCAAAGGACAGTAAACAAATTAAAAAAGCATTTGCAATGGTACTTTTTTCTATTTTTCATTCATGTTTTATCTTAGATAGAAATATTAATTTCCTTCAATTTTTGACAGGAAATCAGCTTAACAATACTAGAACTCTACAACCAACCAAAGGTAATACGACAAAATAATACATAGCTCACAAGGTCCATGCTATTGGCTATGTACTTCAAATATACTTTCATTATGTTATTCCAAAACTCACGGGGAGGGGGGGGGAGATTATGATGGCTGGAAAGAGAATATTAAAATTAGTTAAACTGTGAAGTTTGGGAGGAAGTAAATTCAAAAATCCCAAAGATAAAAATTTTCAAAAATAGAAATGTTGTATGAAAAAGTTTATTTTAGGCAAAAGGTCATCTTTCAAAATTCACATTGTTTTCAAAGTTCATATCTTTGTGAGTTTTGGGCTTATTTTCTTCGAACTTCACACTGTTTTACTGATTTTAACATAATCTTTTCAGCTATGGTAATTATGATACGTTTCTGATTTTCTAATTCATTAATGCCTGATAAAAGCTCAATGAAAAGCATTCAATTTCGTAGGTTACTTTAGATGAGCTCTTGAAGAAAACTACTGAACTGCGAGCTCAAATTGAAGAAAGAAAGAAGAAAGCTACAGAACAGAAATCTCAGGCTTCGGCTAACCCGTCATCCATTAAACCAACACAGTTTGACTCCAGACCAGGTAGAAATATTATTCACTCTCTTCGTTTTATCCATGCCTTTCTACCATCCCTTGCGCTTCTCTTTTCTATATTCACTCTCTTCATTTTATTCCCCTTCTCTTTTCTTATATTCGTTTTTGCCCATTTAATTTCTTTCCATTCACCCTTTCTATGCCTTTTATTCATTCGTTTTCCTGGGGGAGGTGGCGGGATTTTGTGAATTGGAAGTAAAAGAATTATGACCGCTTCCCTTCAGCATTTTTTTTTTTTCTTTTTTTTTTTTGCGTGGCCCCCAAGAAAATATTTTTTAATCAATTTTCTTTTTTCTTTTTAGCTAAATATCTTCGTGGTGCCCCCTTAAATGCCATATTTTTTAACGTTCCTACCACCCCGCCCTAAGTTCCACCCATCACCCCATCCCTGTATAAAATAAAACGGCCCCTAACCCAGACTTTCTGGTTACTCTCCTAGGGTCTAGAGCAACATCTCCCAGTAAGGTTTCACCCTTCTCTGGTGAGGAAACAAAACGAAAAGGTGCTTCGAAATCTGAAGAGGACAAGAAGACAACGGAAAAAGATAGGTGAGAAGACTTGGAGTTGTTGAGGGCCGTAAGCTAGAAAACTGTAATAGATTATTGCAACTATTAAAACTAGGCAACGGTAAGGGTAGGACAGCCGTGGTCAATTTACAGCGCGTAACGCCGTGCGCTCTAACGTGCGTAACTGTTTTTTTTGTTTTTGTTTTTTTTTTTTTTTCGTCTCTTACTCTCTCGTTAGTCACTTGTTCTAAAGTCAAACTTGTTTTCCTTTATTTTTTAGGAATCCAACAAGCCGACAAAACAGACGGAGCAGGTCTCCGAGGAATCGCAATCACAGCGGCACTAAAAGCCGTTCCATGAGTAGAAGCCGTTCAAGATCTCGCTCAAAATCACGATCACGCAGTAGATCACGAAGCAGATCACGCAGCTATAGCTTATCCGTTAGTCCCGATATTCGTCGCGCTAGTGAGTCGTTCAGTAGCGACGCAGAGAGTCCCGAACAAAAAAGACAAGGAGAGAAAAGTCGCAAGAGAAGAAATACCGTTGTACGTTCGTCAAAAAATCGCTCTCGACAGCGTTCATGTGAGCGCGCACCCAATAAAAAATCGTCCTCAAAAACAGGCCTTTCGAATCGAGAACGATCGTACGACCGACGACACAGACCAAGACTTCGTAGTCGATCTCCGATAACGAGAAGTCGCAGTCGAAGCCCGAGTCGTGATAGAAGTAAAAGATATTACTCGAAGCGCGACAGAGAACGAGCGAAAGCTGGTGACTATCACAGGAATGGTGTAGAATATAGAACAAGGGACCGAGATGATGGAGGAAGAGATCACTCCAGGAGACATAGATAGCCTTTATATGATATGAAATGTCTTTCCGGGTTTTTTGTTTGTCTAGAAAAAATATCCATCGCAAAATTCGTCACAGCGAAACATAGCAGCATGCTCTTCTTAAAGCGCGATTACACGGAGCAATTTTCTTTGCAACTTGGCTCGCGAAGGCGTTGCGACACAAGTTGCATGGAGCATTGCAGCGTGTAACCTACAGCACATTCTGAAAAATGTTGCGAGATAAGTTGAAGCAATCGTTGCGAAAAGTAGAATTCGTTTCTACTTTTGGCAACGATTTAGAACTCTCTTGGAACTTGTGACGCAACGCTGTTTTTGGCTAAAGTGCACGGTAAGATTTAAATCGACCGTATGACATGCTTACAACTAAAACTTGGCGTAACCACTCAACAGTTGTGAGGAAGAATCAAACTGGGTAAAACAGCAGTGAATAACTTGTAGTGTAGATCATTCGTCCTTTGCTAAACGCATTTTCATTACTTGAAAAAATACTTTATATTAGCAGTACTTACGTTTTCACTTTGGCATCTTGCTTAAAATGAAGAAAGGAATCATACTCGAGGGCAAAGCGAAATAAAATGTCCTTGCCCCTTTCGTTCGATTCCATTATTCCATTCTTGTCTGTCTGTCATATGCCTAAGTAAAAATGCGACATTTGCATTCGATCCATTTATTGGATTTTCCTGGGATTGTATATGTTACACACCTAACGAAATTTAACCTGCAAACAAGCTCTCGAAGGCTATTGAAGCAGTTACTCTCGTACAAATTTGGAAAAAAGTCTAGAAAAATGACCGGCTTTACGGTGAAAAAACATCTGATCAACATTTGTTTAGATATTACTATTTTATATAAGTTGTACATAGAGCACTATCGGCTTGAAGTAAAGTTGACATCGCTTGATGTTAATCCAATTATTTATGAGAAGTGGAATTGTTTTTGTCAATCTAAAATTAAATTAGTAATGAAGAAAAATGGTCGAGATAAGGAGTACCTGTTAATCCTGAGAAATGGGAAACACGAAAAATGGGGCCCTCAAAGCGTACGGTATTATGAGCAGCAATACGTGGAGTTGCAGAGGAACATTGCATTGAAGAGACAGAGCAGAAAAACGACAAGGCTTCTACTTTCGCAATTTTTTTCTTTATATCTCCATGCTAAAAAAAACTTCAGTGTTTCATACGTGCCTCTTGTGCTTTTAACTTTTCACAAAATTCTGCTAACCTCGAGCAATTCTACTTCGAGGTATTAGCGAAAATGTTAGTTTTTGTGCTGATCAAAATATCATCTCTCCCAACGTTCAGGGCGTTATATCTCAAAGACGCATTTTTTAAATTTTCCCCAAATTTTGTTAATCAGTCCCAAAAGAGCCTGTTTATGAAATATTAAGTTTATTAACGCATAAACGTCGAAAGTAGAACCCGTTTTTCTGCCCTGTCCATTGAAGAGTGACTCGTAATTTGCTTATAGTGCGGGTTGTAATGCTGATAACGTTTATTCTGCAATCGAGCATCAATTTTGAGCGCCAAGTTGCACGGTTTCGGATGGAAAACGCTATCGTGCGATAAAAATTTGGGAAGAGACGGTAGTGCGCCCCGCCAAAATTCTCGCTAGACGATTTAACTTTTGGATGCGCAATGGTTTGTAAAATTGAAAACTTCCCACTCAAAGTATTTCTATCTACAATGTCCATACGTAGAAAATCAGGGGGGTACGGCACCACCAATAATTTTGACGCACACCATTTTATATTTGACAAAATTTAGTATTCTGAAGAGATTTCTATAATATTAGAATTTTCAATCAAAAACTCGCTCCGAGGTCCCTGAGAATAGTAAGCTATTTTCTTTCTTGCCCGATAGAGAAGACAGCCGCGATAAGGAAATTGGGCGATACGCTTCCGTCAATCAGAGTATGTAAAGGTACCGAAGAATTCAACGATTTCCATATCGCGCATTTTGTCTCGATCAGCGCGTAACAATGAAAACACTGTAGAAGTATTATAAAATACGCGTGAAAAGGTATTTCATTTTGCAACCCTTTATTATCATTTTTACAACCTCAATCTTATTAATTCAGGGAGTATCTAGTACTCCCTGGACGCATGTATTTATCCCATTTAATTATTTTTTTCTAGTATCCCTTGAGATCAACTCGATAACCAAATTATAATAATAATCATAGTTTTGAAAACTATTCAGAGTGACTAATGGACTACCTCGACGATACGGCGGCCATCTTGAATCGCAAGGCATTATGGGCCGTCCAGGGATCAAATAAAGCTTTGTTAAAGAAATGACGTCGATTGATATTAACGGCTCACCAAAAGAGAATACAACAAAAGATGAATTAAGACGGCACATCGATTACTTTACCCGAAAAGAAAGACATTCACGAAACTATATATTTTCTGTCATCTTCGTTTTCTTTTGCCCCCTGGCAATGTCGCCGCCGTATCGTCGAAAGTAGTCCATTGCACAAATTACAATCTACACACACTCGCTCGCTCTAATTCTTAGAGAGGTTTTCGTATGAGATAGGAAAATATATAACTGAGTTACAGCACGTACAAGGTGGATATGCCGTAACATTGAAATGGCTTCCCATCGTTTTCCAGTACTTCCTATCACAAAATGTAATGACGGCTTTGGTAAGACATGGTTACGAATACGGTACGACTATAGTACGAATACGGTACGACAACAGTACGGCTACAAACTTGCCGTATCGTTTCCCACTCGTACGAAAACCACTCGAGATTTTATGTTACACTTCGCGCGTTTCTGTGACCCAACATTTAAGTTCCCTCCAAATTTACAATACTCTATAATAATTTTAACCAAGATCCAAAATGTTTGTAAAGATGTCCAAGGTAGCAGATTCATGAAAGAACGACAAACATATTGCGCATGTTAGGAAACTAGACGACAAAATGGCGGACGCATTCATTATCAAGGCTTATAAACTCAATTTGTTTTCCGAAAGGCGTAGATTCTCAATGCTATAAGGCTGTTCGTAATCGGGTTTCCGATCATGCGCATTATGCTTTCTCATACCAAACTAAGCATGTAAAGTCACTAGCATTGCCACATTGCGGATTTTACATGCAACACGATTTTAAGAAATAATGACAAAGATTGTATTGTCCCTACGAAATGATTTTGTAGGGAATTATGACAGTGTTCCATTAGCCTTTGTTCCTTCAAAAGAGAGTGACAACACTTTCATTACGCGCCAATGTAGGTGTGTATTTAAGAAGAATGTTTCCTCTCTAGTGCGTAATAAATCAGTGCGCTATGCGTACCTCGTTTAGTACAGTACAAACACTAACAATGTGCAACACTTTGCACTATTTAGTAGTAAATAGTGCTAATTAAACAATAGAAAACAATATGATTGGCATAATTTAGCAGTATTTAGTGGTATTTATGTTCCACACTTATAGTGTTTGTACTCTAGCAACATGGATATAGAATTAGTTTAACAAAAATAAAGTATTTAATATTTTTGACTTGACGAATCTATGAAAGCCATAAATTATGTCTCAAATGAATTAGTCAATTAAACTTTATTACTGCAACCAGTCAACTTCAGGTACAGAATCGAATACGAATCAAAAAGCGTTTACAACTTGAAAAGGATGATTTTGTTCCATGATTTGGTTATGATCACTTTGCTACTTCTTATATACAATTCTAGAATCGAAACTAAAAATAATTTGAATTGTGCATGAATGCGGTCGAATTATTGAGTAATTATTGATTAGTTATTAAAAATTATAATTTAATTTGAAATGAAAATGGAACAGACCAAACGGTTGAGAGATTTTTTCGGCTTGTTTTCTATGCAAATAAATAAAGACCCTGTCTGAAACTAGTCATTGAATTTAAAGGCGCTAGGGTGCAGTAATAACGTACGTAGCACAAGAACAAATATTACTGGTTCCCAACAGAATAAATATAAAAGGAATGGCGGCCATGTTGGATGATATAACAAAATAAACGAATTACAAATCTTTTGCCAAAATCATCCAACATGGCGGCCACGAAAAATGACGGTGTGCGCACGCATACTCTAGCTTTCTTGAGCCTACGAACACTGATCTTCGTCGAGATGCGAACTGACGCAGACCAAAACCCTCGTGAGCTCAAGAGATAAAAATATACTGTGATAGGAATAAATAAAGTTTCTTCGGTTTCTTTAGTATTATACTTTGCTCCAAATAAAAATAATATATACCTTTAGGTCGGTCGAGAAGAAAATACTTTGCTTCTCAATTTTATATTCTTTAAAATATATTTTCACGTAATTTAAATACTTTTTCTCGTTTTTTCGTTTTTCCGAACCGAGATTTTTCAGCATTACGTTGTGCATTAGTAAAACCCATTATCTTATACTACCCAATAATATCTTCTTATTTTAGCAGTGTCAAGGCAAAAAGAATTTTACAGCGCAATGCGCACGAGCATGTCCACATATAAAGTATTGACAGCATACTTCTATGCAAGGACTTTGCGCTTGCATAGAAGCTCTTACACGCATTATCATTTGGTAAGAACAGTCAGCTTCGCATTGAAATAAGTTGATTTAACGTACAAAAGCGCGTGCATAGAAGTATGTAAATACATTAAATGTGGTCATATTTTTGCACGTTGCTCTGTAAATTTTCGTATTCAGTATGTATCCCTGTAGCCCAGTGACCACAGGGTTACCACAGGGTGACCCAATTTCAGATCCTTTGCCTGACACGAATGTCCAGTTAACATTTATGACTTAATTTAACAAAATGTATATATACCCATTTATTTACTTTTATATATTATTCATACTCATATACCTCAAAATTGAACCTCTAAGTGGGCCATCTTGGAGAACTGAATCATTATTATTTTCTTCAGAAGAGAAAACTTTCATACGAAAGCATTTTACGTATCATATATATGTCCTCCTAAATGGTTGTCAGAGGTGAAAATCCATCATTGAACAAAAATGAAATAAGATCGCAAAATAACTGCTAAATTTTAAGGTCGATTATTCCTTTCTTATGGCTAAAATATACAAATTAAAATTCATTTTTTCCCATTGAAAATTCAATTTTTCCCATTGAAAATATATAGACATCTATTCGTTACCAGCCTCCTTCGCAATCTCTTCAGCCGGGGTGTCCTGGAAACTGTCTTTCAGTGGTGCTTTTTCTTCTGTCTTGCTCTGTTTTGGTTGAACTGGTTTGATTTTCTGGGTGAGAGTTGGTGGTGGGCTGTCATTGACGATATATTCCCCGTGGGTACTCCCAGCATCTGGATCATCCTCGCCCGATAACCCTTCCACGCTGTGGCGTATGCCATAGAAGATATAAATGGCAAAGCCTGTAAGGAAAGTAACGAAATTGGTATTGAGCTCTGATGATAGAGTGGCTTGATTATCGTATGAGTGGGAAATATATTGGCTTACAGCACGTACACGGTACGACATGCCGTAACACTGAAATGGTTTCCCATAAGAATGGTTATCGTATGAGTGGGAAATATATTGGCTTACAACACGTACACGGTACGACATGCCGTAACACTGAAATGGCTTCCCATAAGAATGGTTATCGTATGAGTGAGAAACATACGGTACTGACTTACAACACGTACGCGGTACGACCTGCCGTAACACTGAAATGCCTTCCCATAAGAATGGTTATCGTATGAGTGGGAAACATAAGTTACTGACTTACAACAAGTACACGGTACGACATGCCGTAACATTATTCAAATAGCTTCCCATATAAGAATGGTTATAGTATGAGTGGGAAACGTACGGTACTGACTTACAGTATGTACATGGTACGACATACCGTAACATTGAAATGGCTTCCCATTAGAATGGTAATCGTAAGAGCGTGGAACATGCGGTACTGACTTACAGCACGTACATGGTACGACATGCCGTAACATTGAAATGGCTCTGATCCCCATGGACTGTTCTAAGGTACATATATTTCCAAGATGGCCTCTGTTTCGTCCCTAAAACAAATCCACAATGCACTGCAATGCCAACTCGAGCCATAACTTTGGGAGTGGCTAATACGCATGCGCAAGCGTGGCCTTACCTAGAGTCATCCAAACACCAAATCGAATCCAGGTCCATTTGGAGAGCTTCAGAAGCAGAAACAGATTAATCAAAATACTAGCGAGAGGAATGATAGGAATGCAGGGGACGGTGAATGGGAAGATTGCATGATTACGAGGCTGCATCATCATGACAACGAGGCCAAAGGCGAAGAGTAGTATGGTGAAGATAAGGGTGAATATGGACCATCCTTCGTGATTACCAATAGCCGACCAGCCTCCGATCATAAGAGCTACGAAACCAACCATGGCAGTGATCATTAAGACAACAGCCGTGGTCGCTATCTGACTGCTTCTCTTGTCTGGGGGATCCCCTTGATGCTGAGAAGATTGGAAGAAAAGTCTCTAGTTAAAAGATATTAAACCAAAACCATGTTTGTATGAGAGGTTGGGATTGATAACATCAGGCCATGCAGAGGTTATTTCAGGGTTTGATCTGTGAGTTAGCCATGCCCTGACTTAGATCAGCCAAGAGGTTGTTTCAGGGTTTGATCTGTGAGTTAGCCATGCCCTGACTTAGATCAGCCCAGAGGTTGTTTCAGGGTTCGCTCTGTGAGTTAGCCATGCCCTGACTTGATCAGCCCAGAGGTTGTTTTGAGGTTTGACCTGTGAGTTAGTCATGCCCTGACTTAGATCAGCCCAGAGGTTGTTTCAGGGTTTGATCTGTGAGTTAACCATGCCCTGACTTAGATCAGCCTAGAGTTTGTTTCAGGATTAGATCTGCATGGGAGTTAGCCTAGCCCCGACTCAGTTAAATCAACCAACGCAGAGCGGTTGTTTCACAATTCAATAAAAAAATTATAGGCTGAAGGTTAGATTCGGAAATTTTAAAAGTATATATTGGATTTCCTGTTATCGATTCTTTCGATATTTAAATCAAAGAGGAAAAAAGATTTGTAAAGCCTACGCATCCGCTGGGATGTCGATCATTGGACCGTGTGACAGCACTTTGTCGTCTATTGTCTTAATACTCCTACGCTCTCCTAAGCGCCACACGTAAGAGCAGTGGTTTAAAGGGACTCAAAATATGGATTGAATGTGAGAATATTATCATAAATTTACAAAAAGATTCCACTTGGCCGGTGAAAAGTTCTAAGCATAATAATATTAGTAGACACTCGTTCTATTAGTTTTTGTTTTTTGTTTTGTTTGGATCGGTTTGGTTTTTGTTTGGTTTTTGTTTTTGTTTTTTTCGTTTTACTTTGGGTTGTTATTTAGTCACTAATTATAATTTGTTTTCTATATCGTGGGCCAAGTAAAATCTCCGAGGTTTCTGATCCTTAGAAAAGAAAGTTTCCGAGGAAGAACTACCCTATTTATTTTTTCAATCGCGAGTAGTGTAATTTTGCCTCGAGCCATTATGCTTGCTTCCTTCGTATCTCCGTTTTCAGCGCCTCTAATGCAAAGAAAACTGTCAATACCGTTCACCTTTAGCTTACTAAGTAAAAAAGGATGAAGTAAACCACAATTCAATCGAAGTACATTGTTTAAAAACCACGAAGAATTAAAAAAAAGCGAAGACTAAACATATAAGGGAAATGACATAAATTAGAGGGCTTAATATCAACCTTATATATAAAACGAAAAGTCAAAATCTCCTCTCTCAAAGTTAAGACAAAACCTGCTCGCTATAAAACATGCTTTCATTAAGCGAAGGTCCTAAGAAAGGATAGCTAAAAGAGAAAGACAAGTTCAACGACAGAATCATTCAAAGAGTATAGAATAGTTCATTAGCATTTTGTTTTTTTCCCGCTTGCGACCATTTTTTTAGTTTCCTGTTGCGTTCGTAATTAAAATAAATGTATAGCCATAAAATAATCTTTACCAGTTTCTTAAGATTAATGTTCGCTATAAAGACTGTCGTTGTTTATAAAGAACTTACAATTTTTTTTTTTTTTTTTTTTTTTTTGATATCAAAAGTGAAAACCAAAAACTTGCCGATACTACAGTATTCGAATATTCATTTTATTATGTGATGGGAAAAAATACCATAATTAAAACACAAATCCTTCATTGATCCAGAAACCAAACTTAATACAAACACCATGGAATGAATTCTCCTTCTCAAAGAAAAAAACCTTTATCTAGGAAAACCACAAATATTTACACAATGAATAAATGGATTCGATTTATCGCGACAGTAACTTTAACTTCGCAAGTTCGTATCGAACTCTTTTTTTTTTTTTTTTTTTTTTTTTTAGCGTTTGATGACTAAACTATTAGGGATGAAATAGATACTGTAGGATTCAGTCAGCATCTGTTTTCGAAATATCAATTCTTTTATGAATAATGGTGTACAATACCGAAAGGTGACGTTTCAAAGATTGATAGGCCGCGCTATTATTGACTTCAGTGGATATTGAAGGGTATCAATTTTTTCATTTGTCGAACCGGAAAATTCCGCTTTAAGCTTTAAGTTTTTAAGTTTTCTCTTCGCGAAACGAAATAAAAAAATAAAATATATCGATGACATTGAAAATGCAGACGATGGTTTCCTGTGAGGTTTCGTTTGAATCTTTCGATAGCTCTGCTTGGATTTGTATTCAAGATGTTTATCATTACGAAACGTATAACTCCGTATAAAATAATCAAATATCCAAAAAAATTACCAGTCGCTTTAAGCTTATTTCTTCCTTTCTTATAAACTTACAAATTATTTCGGCTATAAAGGCTAAAAACGAAAATATAGAAACTGTAAATAAAATATATGATAAACAGACTGATGACCTTTTTACAGATCGGCTATTTTATAAAAAAATAATAATAAATTAAGCAACTTTCGTAGATATTTGATATTTTATAAATTCAATTCTAATATTATTATTATGTTATCCTTTTAACGGGTAAAATTAGCTAACTATCGCTAAGTATATGACAATATATATAAGTAATATATACCGTATTCCTGTTTTTTGTTCAAAAATAATTTGATTATCTGTCTGTATGGTTATGATAGTAATGCACCAACCTTAACTTCTTCCTTTTCTTCTCCATGTGCCTCGATCGGTTTGTATTCAATGGCTGGTTGTTCGTCTAAGTGAGGCCTACAGCAGATCACGCTGTATCCTGATTTTTTGGAGCCCTCTTCATTGTCATACGCAACGCTTTCCACTCCTGGTTGAAAGCGAAGGACAAGAACGGATGTGGAAACGAGGGAATATGCAAGGAGAGTTCCTATAGAAAGCATCTCTACGAGTTGTTTCAGGTCAAGGCATAGCGATAGGACCGCGGATAAAAGTCCAGCAGCCATCAAGGAGTTGATAGGGATGTTCGTACGAGCGTACACCTTCGCAAACCAACCAAAGATCAATCCATCGGTTGACATGGAGTACATGATTCTTGGTACAGCAAAGATGCCGCTCATGAGGGAACCAAACAGCGCGCACAGCCCTCCAATCGCGATGACATATTTCGCTCCTGGTAGCCCAACACGTTTGAATGCTTCTGGTAGAGGTGCGATCTTGTCCAAGTCCTTGTACGAGACCATCAGAGTCAAAACAGTAGCCACTCCGAAGTAGGCCAAGAAGCTGATGATCAAGCTCATCATGATGGACAGAGGTATAGATCTCTTGGGATTCAGAGTTTCTTCAGATGCCGTCGCTATCACATCAAAGCCGACAAAGCAATAAAAACAGCTAGCAGCTCCGGCTAGAATCCCAGACACTCCGTACGGCAAGAACTGATTATCCCCAACCCAATTCTTAGGGTTGACATGGAAAATCCCAACTGCTACCACGAACACAACGACTAGCATGTTCACTCCCGTGACGACCTTGTTGAAGATAGCTGAATGTTTCGCGCCGAGTCCGACCACCAGTGAGATGAAGATTACCAGAAAAAAGGCTATGAAGTCCGGGTAAGTTCCAAGGCCTTCTACATGCCATTCTCCGACATGTTTGATCCAGAATTTATGCAACGCACCGCCACAAATCGAATCGATGTACTCGCTACTAGCTCGACCAAGAGACGCCGTACCAATGACATACTCTAATATCATGTTCCAACCGATGATGAAGGCCCAGATTTCGCCAAGGGACGTGTAAGTATACATATAAGCGGAGCCAGCTTTGGTGATTCGACATCCAAATTCGGCGTAACATATTCCCGAGAGGAAAGCCGCTACAGCAGCGATGAAGAACGAGAGGACAACACCAGGACCTGCAACATCACGAGCGATTTGACCCGTCACAACATACAGACCTGCTCCTACTGTTGCTCCAACTCCCAAGAATGTCAAATCGTACACATTTAAACAGCGTTTGAGAGGAGAATCTGAATCATTATTGTCGATCTCTTTGACTCGAGTTAAGAGCTTCCAAAGACGAACCAAAGCCATCTTCGAAGCCCGCTAAAATGTCCTCCCACCCGCCTTGAATAAAAGCCAGTTCAGTGTCGTTCAATATGCCTAATTGACTACAGTCGGGGGTTGAGAATAGCTAACATAAACGTTAATGATTTCAAAGCGCTTTTTTACCCGAAAAGAGTGGCTTCCTTGAAAAAAACTTGTGTCTATTTTAGACTCACTGTTGTCTCTAAGCATATGCCTTGAGTCGTGAGCCAAGTCAGACGTAATGATGATCAAGAAACCACGAATCTAAATTAAAAAATCGAATCACTTAGGCGTATAACATCAGTTGAGTATTATACCATCCTCATTTGCATAACTAAGATACCATGACGTCATAATACGCAAGGACAACAGATTGGTGTTACGACTTCTAGTTCACTGGGCAAAAAATAGAGTTTATTTTAGAATCATAACGAAGAATCGAATTTTAAGATGGAATTTGTCAGCAGTTGGTACATTGATATAAAATTATCAACATACAGTTTTCTACAGTGGCCCGAGTAATACACTATGCTATGAACTATTATCCAAATACAAGAATAAACATTTGAATACATAAACACAACAGGCCTGTAGCAAGGCTTATAAAATTGTGGGGGGAGTGGAAGACCAACATCAGCCCGTCTAATTATTATACTCTAGCTAAGTCAAAACGCATAATTTACGGAAGTTGCTTTTTTTATTATTATTATTATTATTATTATTATTATTATTATTTCGATTGGTACACTGTACCGTACCTTTTCAACGCAACGTACATCAACTGTGTACATCAGCATCGTGACATGCCGCGTATATTTTCATAAATTGAAAAATCAAAAAAGAAGAAGGAAAAAATACCTAAATACGCAACTACAAGTAGTTATGAGTAGAGCGCATAGCGCATATCTCCGTGAAAAACTGAAAAATCGTACAAATTTGTACAAATTACTGAGTAAGTTCTGTAGACCTCAGTAGACCTGAAATGCTAAACGATTGTGCTATATTGACACTGTATAGAATACTTATATTATCTATGTAAAATGTCTCCAAACTTCAAGAATCACCGCATTCCTTCATGCTTTTTCAGCACTTTCATACGAATAAGTCACGCACTACTGAGCTATTCGTACGGTAATCATCACGCATGAACTTCGTAGCTCGAACACGCTGTGAGTTCCAGAGCCTAAGTGTTAAGTAGGGTTGGTAAATCATAAACTACTTTTACGACTGTTCACATCCAGTAAGAGGACTTTTCGCTACGGCTTTCCTTTTTCAAATGACCATATTTAAGGGTATCTTTGACCCATGTGCAAGGGTATCCTTGAACATATTTAAGGGTATCCTTTTTTCAAATGACCATACGCAAGAGTATCCTTTTTTCAAGAATGAGCACCAGACGAACTCAATTTAGTCTTTATGTGGTTAAACACCTATTTTAGAGAAGAAGAACTTTATTTGTACCCATTATTACATTTTTTTGTTCTAATTTGATACATTATTTTATGTTGAACAGATTGAGGGGTACCAACTTCCAAAAATAACTAAAAAGCTAAAAATGCTTGGAAGTCGGTTTACATATTCTTAATTAAAAGTCGTTACATTTAGGGTCGGGATTTCTGCTATTTATAATTATAATAATGAGCACAATAATAACATAATAATAACACACTAATAATAACAATAATAACATAATAATAACACACCGTATAAACACATAGGCAAAAAAGTCAATATGATTGAAAAAGTGACAAAAAAGACATAAAAACTATGCAAATACACACGCAGCACACAAGAGCATCATCAGTCTTTACAGTATATTTAAGTTAATTTGTAAAATAAATAATAAAAATAATAAAATGACATTCTGTGCGAATGTGAAAAACTCAAGGAACAGACTCATCCAGTCCTGGACTCGATTTCAGTCAGATACTACAAGCTGAAATATCCTTTTCTCCGCGCGCGACTTTTGAGCTTGTTTGAGCGGATAGAAATTAATCCCGTGCGGATATATATTTAAGCTTTTATCATCGATTTAACTTCAGACATGAATGTCTATTATCAAGGGGAAATGTCTGCCAACTTTGTCTTAAACTTGTTGTTTGTCGCTTCGTAATGATGAATTTGGTAGTTAGAAACCCATCCTCATTAACCTCGATTTAGTGTACGATTGATTTGTGACACAACAAACTGGAAGGATAAATAATAACAGCGCTTGGCTTGTGATTAAATGGTGTGTTTTGAAAAAAAGCTATATCACGGGCGTAGAGTGCATTTCACGGGCCCCTCACAGCCCAATTTACATACATTTACTGTATTTTACCTATATGTCTATCCGCCCGTGATGTAGTCCTCATCCGTATCCTGAATCTTTCACTATGAAAAACTACTTAAAGGCACTTTCAAAATACCCAAAACTCAAAGAATATGAAAAGATCATAGAGTACATTCTGTGTGACAGTGAAAAACTCAAGGTATAGACTAATCAAGTCCTTATATTAGTAGTTATAAACTTATATCTTATAACTCTCATATTCACCACCAACTATTGCATTACATCAACAGAAGGCGAAACTCTGAAGCGTGTGAAGGAGTGCGGAGTAGCTAGTTTTACAAAGATCACAACACTCAAAAGGACACCAAAGTAAGCCTAATAGAAATTCCCTTATTACATTATATTTCAACAGGATTTCATTGACAGGAGGGGGCATCTTTGTACTGAAGCTCGAAGAGCGTGAAGGAGTGTGAGATAGCTAAGCTTGCGAAAAGAACCTCAATGCTCAAATGGACACTTAAGATTTCCGAAAGAAAATTGAATGTGTATGATCAAGATAAAATGTTTCCAACTTCGTCTTAAACTTGTTGCTCGTCGCTTCGTCCATCATGAGTTTGGCGCGGGCTAGAAATCCATCCTAATTTATCTTGGTTTAGTGTACGATTGCTGCGTGATAAAACCAAAAAACCAAAGACGGCTACAGGTCATTTAGACATTCCTATATAGAACAAGAAACACTAAATAAAATCCATCATCTTCAGCATCGGTTTCGTGTACGATTCCTTCATGATACAACCAACTGCAAGAATAAGGAATAGTAGGATTAGCTTGTGAATGAATGACGTGTTTTGATAAAAAGACTACATCCCGGGCGGAGAGTGCATTTCAGGGCCCCCTCACAGCCCAAATTACATACATTTACTGTATTTTATGTGGTCACTCATCGCCCGTGATATACCGTAGTCTTTACCCGCGTTCCTTGAATACTTCACTGCAATTTGGAAGTCATGTTTTCTTTTTATCTTACCACTTAAAGGATGCAAAAAGCATAAAGATTAGATCCTGTAGGAATGTTAAAAAAGTAAAGGTACAGACTAATGTAGTAGTGGACATCCTTTTTATGTGATACAACAGGCTGCCAAATTCGTTTTTCCGGGCTCGACTTTTCAGCTTGTCTGAACGGATAGAATGTAAACCTGGATTTACCCTAGATACGGACGTGCTGTTTAGTTATCTTAAAGGTGCAAAAATAGCCTGGTTTAACAGGATATCGTATGATTTTTCGATTTTGGCGCCGCAAATAACATGTAACAAAATGTTACTATTGAGTCATATACCACATATAGAAACCGCGTTTGGATTATCCTCAGCATTTTTTCGATACTCCTGCGAATCAAAGTCACAGCGCGGCTAAAACAAACATCGTATTGGATTTTAGTATGTTTGGTCTGATTTAGCGGGGAAAGGATTCCCTTTTAATCTGCATAGTAAAGCTAGTAAGCGCTAATTTTGGCCCCAGAAAGGCCAATTGTAGCGCCTAGTACCTTGGGGAGGTGGGTAAGTTCAATTTATAGGCGTACGAGTGGCTTGCGGGTCCAAACTTTAGATGCTCGTAAATCTATTTCCTTTACGACCAAAACAAAACAAATTACACAATTGATCCCCATTTCTCTTGCTCTTTTAGAATTTGTTACTTTTTGCCTCAAAATCAAAAATCGTGGAAAATCACGATCTGGATTCACTCCTTGGATCGGACTTTTCCTAGTTGGAGTGTGCGGAACCAGAAAACTTTTACTCTAGTATTTCGACTTGAAACCACAGTGAAAAGTCTAACATTACTAGAAAAAGCATTTTGATGCAGTTATTTCGAAAAATTATCGAAAAATTATGGCTTTTATGAGATTGATACTTTAAGAGGTACTCTGTGAGAATCTGTGGATTTATTCCACTTATCATCTCTTTTCTTCTCTTTTTTTATCTCTTTTTTTACCGAAAAAGACGTTGGAAAACTCCTCACTTGTGTTCCTGCCACTATAACAAGCTAAAACAGAAAAAATAGCGGCCTACAATTACCATGGATACCACAAAGGGTGACAAGAAAGTCTTTACGCCAAATGGACGGATATTCTGTACAGTATCCCCGCATCAATGCTATTCAAGTGAAAACACAAAACGTGAGTAGTGATTTTTATGTTTGTTCAAAAACATATATTTAGAGTGTGCGTTTATTCCTTTACTATTATGGACTACCTGTGGTGCGACGAAGGTGAAGATACCACAGGGAGACCAATCACTTTTTACCATTGTTCTGATTTATATTAGAAACCAGATCGTAACTTTCCATCTTTGGACCTACCTCTTTACCCTTTACAAAATTATGGATATGGATATGTTAATTATTTTGCTAGCATAAAGTTGACATCCAGTGAAAGGACTTTTGAAGCTACTAATAAACTCCTAAACCAACTATATAGAGAGTAAAAGGAAATATTAATTAACTTCAAACTTTTCTCTTTTTCCAAATGTCATATGTTTTGGTCAACGCAGACCAAAATGCTGTAAAATAAACTAGTTCAAAAGAAACCTAATGGAAGAATATGGTTCAAAGTTGATAAGATGGTTCACAGGCCCTTTTCTGGATGTGAACTAAGCGTGAGACTACGAGGTTGAGACCTCTTCACATCCATTGAAGGGACCGATATTACCTTGAACCAAACTATGCTATCATATTAAAATATTCGCTCAACCGCGTCTCCCGTACGAATAACAATCGCTGTTATTTGTACGGGAGTGGAAAATGTTGATAAATATTCGCAGAATCGACTCCCGTACGAATAACAATCGCTGTTATATAAAAATTCATTAGAATATATGATCTAATGCGCTTATTTACAATCTTTACAATCATTAAGAATAAAACTAAACAAAAACTATATCTAAAATCACTATATTTACAGATAGAAAATCAAAATAAACGTCACTAAATCAACTTAATTTACCAAAACTCACAGTTACTCCGATCTCACAATTTAATTAAAAATTAAAAATATGCCTGCCTAAAGAGTTATGTTTTCAATTCTTTTTTAAATCTAGTAATTTTGTCCTCAGCCCTAGGGCTTGGAGGCAAAGCGTTCCATAAAACTGGGGCAGCCACTGAAAAGGCTCTATCTCCAGTGGTCGTCTTGGCCGATTTTATTACAAGACGATAAGGTGGGGTTCGAACCAACAGACAAAAAAAAAAAAAAAAAAAAGAATAATCGATTCCAAGGTGCCATACCCCCGAGACATCCGCAGAGCTGAGGCGGCGTATGGACTTCGGACCTGACGGCGATTAAATCCTTCTGCCCTTGGGTGTACGAATTACGCAAGAAAATGTTCTAGCCGAAGCATCAGGGGAGAGACCAGCCGGCCCCCAGACCATATCGGCTAATCCCTTGCATCTCTGCCACGCACGGAATCGGTTGAAAAAATACTGTTAAAAAGTCTAGTCTATTCGGTGCATTGTTTTCACGTCTATTGTTATGCTGATTCACCTGGAACCGTGGTCCAGTGGATAAAACTAGGCCTTCATATCATGACACTAAAAGTCAAGTCCGGTTGCGCGAAGTTAGTACATGGATGGGTGACCTGAAACCTTTACCTACTTATCGGGAAAAAAATTTTTTTAATGAACTTCAAGATTAAAATCCATTTTAGTTTAAGTTAAAATTCTAGATCTTGAAAATTAATAAAAGAATGATAAAAAGGCCGGTGATCTATGACACATGGGTCTCTATTCAATGAATAGAACTCTAGAACTCAGTCTGAACTCCGATTTAAAAGGATTCCTTACCTGATTTAGGAGAATCCCGTAACCTGATTTTGGCGTATCCCTTACCTGATTTAGGAGTTCCTATTTTCAAAATAATTTTATAAAATGCTATATATTTTGAAGCTTAATATTCGATTAAACTTCAGACAAGAATGTCTATTATCCAGATAAAATCTCTTTAAAAGTCTTCTCAAACTTGTTGTTCGTCTCTTCGTCCATGATGACTGTAACGGTTAGAAATCTATCCTCAATAGCCTCGGTTTAGCGTACTATTGTTTTATGATAGAACTTACTGGAAGGATAAAGAATAACAGGCGTGTTCTGCGATTTAATTGTGTATTTTAAGAAAATGACTACATCCCGGGCGTAGAGTGCTTTTCACGGGCCCCTCTCAGCCCAATTTACATACATTTACTGTATTTTATGGGGTCCCATCTCCGCCCGTGATGTAGTCTTCCCCAGCACGTATCTTGGCTTCACATTGAAACCCGTTCCGTGGAAGCCATTTTTTCAATTCTTACCATTTCTAGTAAAAAAAATCATTAGAAGTAGATTGTGTATGATCATAGAAAACTCAAGGTACAGACTAATCCAGTCCTGGACTAACTTTCTGTCCGATACAACAAGTCGTAAAAATTATTTTTCCCGCGCGCGGCTTTTCAGTTTTTGTGATCTGTAGCTGAACTAAACTAAGTACAGACGTGTGGTGCCGTGTTCTTAAAGGTGTATGAACTATAGTCTGGCGTAATGGAGACTAAAGAAAAAGAAAGTAACAGAATATTACGATTATCTATGCCATATTTGCATAGACCTTATAATTTTATCGATCGATACCCTGACGATCTTCTAAACTGGATTTCGGAGTATCCCTCACCTAATTTAGGAGTATCCCTTACCTGATTTAGGAGCTCCCTTACCTGATTTAGGAGTATCTGATTTAGGAGTATCCATTTACCTGATTTAGGAGTATCCCTTCACCTTATTTAGGAGTATCCCTTCACCTGATTTAGGAGTATCTGATTTAGGAGTATCCCTTCACCTGATTTAGGGGTATCCATTATCTGATTTAGGAGTATCTGATTTAGGAGTATCCATTCACCTGATTTAGGAGTATCCCTTCACCTGATTTAGGAGTATCTGCTTTAGGAGTATCCCTTCACCTAATTTAGGGGTATCCATTATCTGATTTAGGAGTATCCCTTCACCTGATTTAGGGGTATCCCTTCACCTGATTTAGGAGCTCCCTTACCTGATTTAGGAGTATCCCTTCACCTGATTTAGGAGTATCCCTTCACCTGATTCAGAAGTATCCCTTCACCTGATTTAGGAGTATCCCTTTACCTGATTTAGGAGTATCTCTAAACCTGGTTTAGAAGTATCCCTTAACCTGGTTTAGAACAAGCACCAAACAAACTCAATTTATTTTTGTGTGTGATTACGCACCTAATTTACAAAATGCTAAATATTTCATAGCTTTAATGTAATTATCGATTAAACTTCAGAAATAAATTTCTATTATCGAGATAACTAGATGTCTCCAAACCTTGTCTCAAAATTTTGTTCTTCGCTTCGTCCATGATGGATGTTCGCGGTTAGAAATCAATAATAATAATAATAATAATAATTTATTTCTTAATAAATAAATCAATCCTAAACCCGGTTTCGTGTAAGATTGCTTCATGATAGAACTAACTGGAAGGATAAAGAATTAATAGGCTTGCCTTGAGATTGAGAATGGTGTGTTTTGAGGAAAAGACTATATCTCGGGCGTAGAGTGCTTTTCACGGGCCCCTCACAGCCCAATTCACATACATTTACTGTATTTTATGGGGGTCCTTCTCCGCCCGGAATGTAGTCTTCGCCTCGCGGCACATATGTTTTCTTTTGAAACCCATTTGAAAGCCAATTTTTCGATTCCTATAATATCTAAAGCATGGACAAATCATAAAGAGAAGTGTCTGTATGACTGTGAAAAACTCAAGGTACAGGAATGACTTTATAAAACTATCATTTTCTAAAGAAAACACTTGTCGAAAACATTTCAAACTTTAAAAAACTTTACTTTTGCCTATATATATTTTGAAAACATTCTTATCAGCAAGAATTATAATGACAATTTTTTTGCAGTTCATTCAAGTCTAGGCATGCTGCGTATATTTGGTCAACAATATGAAGGTATTCTTTGTAGTTATAAACGTCCGCTAACGAAATAAAATAAAATATATCAATCCAAATATTTTTGCATTTGCAAAGTGCTTTCTATCATTTCTTGTCAAAATGAAATATTTTTCATCAACAACGACGAAAAATGCTATTTCTACAATATTTGATGAATTTTTTTACGTATGAGTTTTATTTTCTTCATTTTCGAGTAAAAGTTGTTGTTTATCGAACCGAATCTCGATTTAATTAAGAAATATTTAATGTTCGCTGATTGGCTAATTTGCTGAGAGAAACAAAATCACCTGGCTTCATAGAAACGGCCGAGAAGGTTCCATCAACCAATCAGATTGCTCGACGTCATGGGTGCTCTTTAATAGTACAGTCTGCGACACGGCTTCAGTCTTTTTATCTCCAACTTGGTCAATTTTGAGTGCAAATGAAAAAATGAGGGATTTCTTTCTAATGACGATCTTCTTTTATCAAGTCTGTAACGTTAAAGGTAAAGAACTAGATATCATTAGGAAGGAAGGAAGTCCTTTAAAGTGTATATCAGGTCTAGAATTTTTTTACGGTTTTGTCATCTCTAGATGATATAGATAAATATTCCAAAAAAAAATTTTCGATTTCGAATTTTTTTCACCTCGAAATCAGCCTTCAAAGTTAGATTTCTGGCGACGCCCAGTCGTGTTGGCCGTGTTTTGGGAGACGCTAATGGACTGGCACTAGTTTTTCTGTGACGTAAATTCGGTGACACAGTTTAGATCGGCCTACCCTGGTCCCAGAGCTTTCTCGTATTTTTTTTTCTCTGTAAAATCGCCGCGAAGCGGCAACAACGAGCTGCGAAGCAGCGAGCCGCGAGAAACCTCTGGTCACGACCGTTGAGAACCTCACTTTCATGCCATCATAGCTGTCAAATCCATCATTTCTAGTCGACCAATCACAAAAGGATGATCGTGTTACAAATTATAATTAGGGTGTGGAGGCTTAATGCTATATACCAACACTATTTTTTTCAAGTAGGGGTGGGAGAAGAGACTTTGTATATTTACGAGCTGTCAAAATAGTATGCTACACGTGCGACTCTTCTTACTTCGACTCAATAGTTATGTTATGCAGAAAGATTATAATACACCGGTAAAGGTATTTATACAGCGTCCAAACGACTTCTGTAGAGCTTGCAGAGAAAGTATAAAAATCAGTGGGCGCTCGCAAATTAATATTTTTGGAGCAAATAAACAAGAATTTCTTCGCCGTATTTTCGATTCATCAATATCTCCTGTTAAACTGCTTGCTGTCATGCCTCGGGAATTCAACTCTCGGATATGAGACTCCACCAGCGAATTTAGCGGACAAATCACCAAGACGATGGCGTTCCTTGGGTAAGGAAAGCCTCTGAGATAAAGTTCCTTACAGAAGTCGACCAGTAGTTGGAATATGATTGACTTGCCATGACCGGTTGGCAAAACGGCGAAGACATCTTCTCGGTTTAACAGACCAAACAAAGCGTTGCTTTGCTCAGCCGATAGCTGTTCTATTTCGGGAAAACGACTTTCGAGAATTGACTTCAAGATACTCTCGAATAGTTCTCTGGATATCAAAACCGTCATTGAAACTATAAACCAGCAATATTTATAAACTATAGACTTTAGATAAGATTGTAAGATGTGTTAAAGATCAAACTTCAGGCTGACAAGACGCTATAATGACAATATAGTCCGATGGCACGAAAAGCCTGACCCCTCCCCCCAAACAAAAATATTGACGTGACAAGCTCATTCAGCCCCTACCCCCATAGATATCTAATCCAGCCAATCATATTTCTCGTACAGTGATTAAAATAGCCATCCAATCAGAATTCGACGATCATAAGTTGATGGCATGAAAGTGAGGTTCTCAACGGTCGTGACCAGAGGTTTCTCGCGGCTCGCTGCTTCGTAGCTCGTTGTTGCCGCTTCGCGGCGATTTTACAGAGAAAAAAAAATACGAGAAATCTCTGGGACCAGGGTAAGATCGGCCTTTCGAAGTATTGTAAATATGCCTAGTAGGTGCGTGGTTGGAGGGTGTTCAAATATAACGAAGAAAGGCATAAAACTTCATACGATCCCTTATTTTAATGATGACCGACCAATAGCAAAGGCTAGAAGGAAAAGATGGGTCGATTTTGTGTTGAAAAGACGAGCAAAATGGACGCCTACGGCGACTTCGGCAATATGCTCGGAGCACTTTTCTTCAGAGGACTACAGTCAGCGTTACTCTTTCGGAGAAGACGACAGAAAGCTGGCACACTTAGTAAGGGATGAGACCGGAATTGTGTCATACCCAAAACTTTACCCAGTTCCATCGACTAGTTCAGCTGAAGCCAACAATTCTCAAAGAAATCGCCGAAAGGTAAGTCGTCGATTGATAATAAAAAAATGTCACACATATTGGACTATATGCCCCAACTGTAGCACTATCGTTTGTTTACTATATAGATTCTTAGAGACATGATCGCTGCTAGTACTGGTGAGTCCAGAGAAGCCATGGGACCTGTTAGAGAGCTTGAGAATGAAGACAGGTTACCTGTAGACAATGCAGAGGAGCCTGATACAGTAATCAGTGCCGAGGATTGTTCTTCAGCGCGGGATTTCAGCACCCAGACTCCAGATTGCTTGGCTTGCAAAAAGCTCAAAGAAGAAAAACGATTGCTACATAATAAATGCATCGATTTAAAAAACAAGATCGATTCTCTGGCAAAGGAACCCACTCCAAAATCGTCCTGTGGTATTCAGTGTAATTTAACACAGCTGAACGACCATGAAGAAGGTCTTGGAGAAAGGATCGGAGAGAATTTGGAACAAGACGATGAGTATGTAAATATGGAAGTGGAGGAAGATGATGAGGACACAGTTGACTATGACATTACAGAGGAAGAGCCTGAGAGTATCCCTGATGACGTTGACTATCACCCCTACACAGATACAGAGACAGAAACTGAAACGGAGGATGAAGAGCATATGACAGGAAGGAGGTATGGAATAAATTTGATCTTTATAGTTTAAATCTTGACAAAAAATAATTTGTTTTGCTGTTGTTTTGTCTTACAGATTCAATTCAAGCAACTATAGCACTAGAACTGAGCCTAAGTACATTGTCTTCTTGTCCAAGCTGTTATTGTTGTTCTCCTTCTGCCACTCCTGCAAGACTGAAAACCCTGTTGTGACATACCGAGAAGTAGGGACTATGGTCAATATCACTACTACATGCCAAAACCCCAGATGCCCAAAGAAGGAAAATACTTGGAGAAGCCAACCCAACATGACAGGCACTAAGATCCCAGCTGGTAATATTCTCCTGTGCTTTGCTGTCCTAACTGCAGGTGCTTCTGCAAGCAAGGTTTTCAGGCTGTTTCAGCACATGGGAGTTGCCTGCATCACACTTACTACTTTCTTTAAACATCAAGGGGTACGCAATGTTTACAAAATGCTTTATTTATAAAAATGATCTATCATAGTTGAATTTAGTTGAGTAATGCAAACAAGGGCTCTGTACCTGAGAAGTAGGAGAATTATTTTCCATGTAAATTTATTTTTTGAATTTTAGGAAAAGCTGTTTCCTTCCATCCTGCTGTTTTGGAAAAAGTACCAAAAAGTAATGCTAAGTGAAGTAAAGTCACTGCCAGAGCCCCTAACACTATCTGGAGATGCCAGGCATGACAGCATGGGGCACAGCGCCAAATTTGGAGTATACTCAATCTTCCTTTGTAATTTGCCGAACATTATTCATTTTTCCCTCGTACAGGTATGTTATCATCATTGGATGTTATGATTCTACTATACCTGTCCTTACTGCCAAAACAGGTAGTGAGAATTAAACTTGTAAAAAAGCACTTTGTTGACTTTACATTCATTATGTTCTGTACACACATTCTTATTTGACTCTATAAGATAATTAATGCTAATCTTTGCATTGTGTCATTGTTCCTTTTAGAGAAATGAAACTGGTAGCAGTACGGCGATGGAGTACGTTGGTTTCAATAGGAGCATCAACTTCCTTCTTCAAATTGGCCTTACAATTGGCACCTTCGTATCTGACAGACATCTCTCCATTGCCAAACACATGCGAGAAAAGCTGCCAAATATTACTCACTATTTTGATCTTTGGCACCTAAAGAAATGTATGAATATCTAGTGGTATTATTATTAATATCATATTTTATTAATTATTGGTGTGACATATTTTAAACCTCTACACCACTTATTTAATGAAGGCAAAGCAAATATTAGTAAATATTTACTACAGTTATCTTTGAATATCTCTTGGTCAACTATACCTGTTTTCATGTCACCTTTGGAGTCAGAATGATTGTTTATGAATACATTTATTCTAATGGCATATGTATATTATGATAATAATAGTAATATATTGCATTTAATTTGCAGCTGTCAAGAAGGCTCTGAACAAAGTTGCAAGAGAAAAAGGATGTGAATTAATCAAGGACTGGATTCAGCCTTGCTTAAACCATCTCCATTGGAGTGCGACATCAACTGTCTGTGGAACCGGAAGAATCATCTGGTCAAAATTAAACTCCTTCAAAAGCCACATTCTTAATAGGCATAAAGATCTACCTGACCCTCTGTTCAATAAGTGCTCACATGCCGATGACATAACACCTAGGAAATGGCTTATCCCTGGTACTCTTTCTCTATTTTTATGTTGATAATTTCAAAATTTGTCACCACTGTTTTGTTCACACGGTTTTGGAAGAGTGATCCAAATTCCATTTCCTGGCCAAATCCCATGCTCTCAAATTAGTTATGTTTTTGAGCAACTCCAATTCCCACTTCTTATTTGCAAATCCCAAACCTGGTGCATAAAATTGAATTTTTCTAGCCCAGAAAAGTTGACTCCTAGTACCTAGCACCTATTTGACTGTTATAATTATGTTATTTTTCTTTATTAGATTCTGTGGCATATGAGAAACTGGACAAAGCATTGAGCAAAAAAGGAATTGTTGCTGGCATTAAACAGGCTTCTCCTTTATCGCAAACAAGTTGCCTTGAGGGATTTCACTCGCTACTAAATCAGTTTTGTCCCAAAATGATTGCATTCTCTTTCCCTGGAATGTATTGCAGGTATCTAGTACTGTGTATAACTTGTATCAATATGTATTTTTGCTATATATATTTTTCTAATATTATAATCATAGTATTATTCTCATATAAAAGCTATCAAGAAATAAGACATAAATGCATGACTAAATATTTGCATTCTTGCAAAAACTTGAATTGCAATATGCAAAATAAAGAAACAAATGAAATCAAACTAAGATATTCGAATAATAAGAATAATAATTTGTTATAATCATTCTCTTTGTTTTCTTTCCTTCCAAGACAAATACTTGCTGTAAGCCACTTCAACTACAATATCATTAGAGAGACAAAAAAGAAGCCAGATGGATCAGACCAAGTGAGATTTATTTATCCGAAGTTTAAAAATGGGGAGGCTACTGTAAGAGATGTGAGAATAAAACCAGATTATGGTAAGAATTGCTATTTCGGCACATCTGATTTAACAAAAAGTCAAAAAATACTTGTATACATGTTATTGTTTATCTTTTATCAATAGGGTATGTGGAAGAGATATACATCACTTTTCTCGAAGCATTGCAGAAAGAAGACATGTTAAGAGAGGCACAGAAAGAATTAAAAGAAATGACCCCACCATCAATGAACACGATGCTGGTAAAAGAAAGTAAAACTGTGGCTTTGGAAAAAAAGGAAAAAAGAAAGAGTATGGTTGTAGACAATGTACCACCCACAACACCATGTGAGTAGGATGTTATTTCCCATTGATGTTTCTAAGTTTGAAGAGTGCCATCATCATACCTGTGAAATTTGCTTAGCTGAATAGCACTGAATAGTGCTTACCAAACAAAAGAAAACAAATGAATTTGTGCTAATTATTACTACTATTTAGATTTTGTACTATTTCACTGGTTATACTGACTGCACTCTGTTTCAGTGTTCAAATATCACCAAGTCCTTATTCAGTGCTTTCACTATAGATCTTTCTTCATAATTAGACTGTTGTGTCTAAGTCATGAAGGTTTATTTCTAATATGTTGAATAATCTAACAGTCATAACATAATAGAAGTATAATATAAACTAACAATTTTGTCATCAACTATTCACTTCATGCTAATTTGTGCATTACTTTTATCAGTATCACAGGTACTTGAACAAGAAGCCAAAGCTGCCGAAATGAAGAAAACAAAGAAGATTGGAGAAGGCAGGATAGAGAAATCAATCCCTCATTGCACTCATTGCAAGAATCCCATGAAAGGACACAAGAATGTGAAAGACTGCCCTAAAAACCAGAAAAGCAGTTAATACTCTCTTGCTTTTAGAGTGAAGTTACTAAACCCGTGAAATAGAAATTACTTGTTAAGGTGTAATAGTCAAATAGACACAAAAGAAAACAATGGCATTAGAGTCTCAGTGCTAAGGTGTATTAGTCTACTATCCATTTCACTGGTTTAGTGACTTCACTCTTATATTAATATGTAGAAATGTATCATTTTGTAATACTTTTTACAATTAATTATTTTATAATTTTTTATTATAGTTGTAAGTGCAATACAAAGTGACAAATACAAAACAACCCTCATAAAGGCAATTTGAATCATTTCTATTAGACCCATGATACAAAGTTGTATAATTAGTGAGGAGAGTCGAAGTAAAACAAAAGAAAACAGTGAATATCTACTACTATGTAGTGCAATTTTTTTCATGCTTCAAGTAAAATCACTCTAATGCAATGTTCTGTTTATAATATAATATGTATCACTCGTTATCTTCGTATGCACAAGCAGGCAGTGGGATTCTCTTGGATCCTCCTCCTTGATAACCATGAACCAATTGGGTGAATTCCCTGTAAGCTGTTGCACGGAGAAGCCTAAAATATGAAATGATAATTTGTTAGTATATAAACTTATCAAACAAACAAGAATATATTCTTGAAATAAACAACTGTCAGTTACAATTGCTATTTACATCATTATCATGGAAATAAGTAATACTTTAAAACGGCATGGTATGACTTGTAAAGCACGTGAACAGTAAAAGATATAAGAAAATAAGGAAGAAAACATTAGTCATAGTTATCTTACTTGTTCTGGGCCCATGTAATTAAAACTAAGCTTAGAAGGAAAAAAAGGATTTACTCACTCTTCTTCACTGCCAGTTTGTCTATACTTATATCCGTTGATAGTGCGGTATTTGGCACATGATGAACGTAGGGACCAGCGATTTAAACAAACAGGCTCAAACCCTGGATGTAAGGTCACACAAATGGGAGGTACTTCCAATTCTTCGAGCACTTCGGAAGACTTCAGTGACTCGAGACAACCCTCTATTTCGTGACAGCAATTACACTCTTGAGGTTTTTGAAGTAAGTCTTTCTTGCAATGACCGCATCTACACCTAAAAGAGGAAACGTTTAGATTTGCGAGTTAGTAAAAAAATCAAAACGAAACTAAATATTTTGCAAAAAGAGTGAGCTTGTAGCTAGATCTTGATAGTTACGTACCAAGCGCTATTCGGCGTGACGCCATCAAATCTTTCTTGAAGCTTTTCATTTCTCTTCTCGATCTTTGAAATTTCTTCGTTATATTCACTGAGCCATTCCGCATCAGCAAGTGGTTCTGAAGAATATGGTCCTACCAACTCGTGAGATTCAGACCTGGGGTAGCTATCATCTGACTCGTGTGTTTCAGCATGTTGATGGCATTCGTCCTCTATTTCTCCATCCTCTTCCTCTGAATATATACTTGAAATCTCGCTTTCAGAGCTGCAATCACTCCCGTAATAGTTCGTAGCCATCTTGTGAAATTATATATTGAAATTTATGTTTTTTGAAGGAATGAAAGTCACTAACGGGTCAATGTTTACAATACTTTGTCTACTCGTATCCTTGACAATCGCTTTTCTCGGTTCTCGAATTTACGTCACTAGTTACCAGTCTCCTAAAACACGGCCAACACGACTGGGCGTCGCCAGAAATCTAACTTTGAAGGCTGATTTCGAGGTGAAAAAAATTCGAAATCGAAAAATTTTTTTTGGAATATTTATTTATATCATCTAGAGATGCCAAAACCGTAAAAAAATTCTAGACCTGATGTTAGATTTGCATTGATTGACATGTAATTATATATGACGATCGTACATAATAAAACACAAATACACCACAATTACTGGCGACGAGGATGGCCACATTGTAAAAATTCGGAGGACTTCTTCTTGAAATAATGTGAGATTTCCTTGGTTTTCACAAACAAAAATGGCCTTTATTGGAAGAATAGAACCATTCGACGAAGCTACAGAAACATGGAGTGCCTACATCGAGCGTTTGGAACAATATTTTACAGTCAACGAGATCAAAACAGAGAAGAAAGTTCCCGCGCTTCTTACGCTACTTGGAAGTAAAACTTATAATCTCTTACGAAATTTAGCAGCTCCAGAAAAGCCTTCTGAGCTTGAGTATAATACCATCGTACACCTTTTGGAGAGACAACTATCGCCTAAACCGTCTGTAATCACTCAACGTTTCCGATTTCATACAAGAATGCAAGACGAAGGAGAAACTATAAACGACTACGTAGCACAACTAAGGAAGTTGGCGATTCACTGCAACTTCGATAACCTGAACGACACACTCAGAGATAGATTAGTATGTGGAATCCGTAATACCGGAATACAGAAAAGATTGCTTTCAGAATCTACGTTACCACTGGAAAAAGCTATCGCAATATCCGTAGCAATGGAAATGGCCGCGAAAGACGCCATTGAATTACAAGGTAAGCACAAAGAAGTTGGTGTAAACAAGATAGCTAAAGCAAAGCCTAGAAAACCAACCGAAAATCAGCTTAAACCAAGAGATAATACGTGTTTTAGATGTGATAAACCAGGTCATTCATCTAATTCATGTAAACATAAAGAAGCTACATGTTATTTTTGCAAGAAGAAAGGACATATCGAGAAAGCATGTTTAGCTAAACGCAGACAACAAACACGCCGCCATACACGCCGGAATGTACACGCCCTCGATAACAATGCCGATAGCGAAGACGAGTCGGACAGCGACAATGAACTTCCCGTAGGAAGCTTAGACATTAATTCGATAAAAGAGAAGAAAACTAAGCCTATTCAACTACCATTAAATATTAATGGAAAGAAAGTATCAATGGAGCTTGACACAGGATCAGCAGTTTCAGTTATGTCTAAAGATGAATTTGAGAAGCAAGTCGGCAAGGCTAAAATTGAGCCCACAAAAGTTGTTTTAAAAACCTACTCAGGAGAGAAAATTCATCCGTTAGGAATCACACGCGTCAAGGTAAAGTACAAAAATCAAGAGAAAAACCTCGAATTATATCTAGTCGAGAGAGGCACAGCAGCACTGTTTGGCCGAGATTGGTTAGCAGCGATACAGTTAGAATGGAAAGAGATAAACAACGTGTTAACACTGAATAAGGAACCTGCAAGTACCAACAACGCACTAGACAATATCTTAAACAAATATCCAACAGTCTTTGAAGAAGGAATTGGGAAAGTGAAGGACATCAAGGCGACATTAAAGTTCAAAGAGGAACCGCAACCAGTATTTCTGAAAGCCAGACAACTACCATATGCCTTGAGACCAAAGGTGGAGCGAGAATTAGACGAGCTAGAGAAAATGGGAATAATATCCAAAGTGGAAACAAGCGAATGGGCCACACCCATAGTTCCCGTACTCAAGAAAAACGGAAGAGTAAGAATCTGCGGAGACTTTAAGCTCACAGTTAATCCCCAGCTTGCAGTGGACCAGTACCCGTTACCCAGGATAGAAGATGTGTTCGCATCGTTAGCAGATGGAGAAAAGTTCACAAAGATCGATTTGAGGCAAGCCTACCTACACATGGAGATGGAAGAAAACTCAAAGAAGTATTTAACTGTGAATACGCACAAGGGTCTATACCAGTTCAACCGGATGTTGTTTGGAATCGCTTCTGCACCAGCAATATGGCAGAGGACTATGGAACAGATTCTGCAAGGAATACCATCAGTCCAATGCATCCTAGATGACATGATAATAACTGGTAAGGACAATACCGAACATTTTAACAATCTGGATAGTGTGTTGAGCCGTCTGCAACAGTACCAACTCAAGGTCAACCTAGACAAATGCCAGTTCTTCCAAGATAAGATCGAATACTGTGGACACAAGATAGACAAGCACGGCATACACAAGACAGAGGAGAAGATTAAAGCAGTGCGTGATACTCCAGCACCAAAGAATGTCACTCAGCTTCGCGCATTCATTGGCCTCGTAAATTATTACCACAGATTTCTACCAGACCTAGCCTCGGTAATGAGACCACTCCACCAGCTACTGGAACAAGGTAAAGCATGGCAGTGGACGAAAGCATGTGACAAAGTCTTCGAGAAGGTAAAAGAGATGGTCACGTCAGATTTGGTATTGTGTCATCATGATTCCAAGAAGCCTATCCGCTTAGCATGCGACGCGTCACCATATGGAGTCGGCGCAGTTCTGTCCCATATCATCGATGGACAAGAAAGACCAATAGCATTCGCTTCTCGCACCTTAACGAAAGCAGAGAAAAACTACTCTCAAATTGACAAAGAAGCATTAGCAATCATCTTTGGAATCAAACGATTCCACACCTACCTTTACGGAAGACAGTTTACGTTGGTTACGGATCATCAACCACTAGTAACCATCTTCAGCCCAACCAAAGGCATACCAGTGACCACAGCTACAAGACTACAGCGATACGCTATGTTTCTATCAGGCTATACTTACGACATAGAGTATAGGAACACTAAGCGACACACTAACGCTGACGCCCTTTCAAGACTACCGTTCGAAGTAACCCCAGAGGATCAAAAGGAAGAAGCTGTTGACATTTTTCACTTAAGTCAGTTTGAACAGTTACCAGTGACAAGCGCAACAATCAGGCGAGAGACAACAAGGGACAAGATCTTAAGTAGAGTCTATGAACAGACCATGTCTGGATGGTCAACTAAGCCAGACGACAAGTTACTACTGGCGTACTACAATCGTCGAGATGAAATCACAACGTATCAGGGATGTCTCATGTGGGGAATACGAGTAATCATTCCAGACACCCTAAGGAAACAAGTATTGGAGGTCATCCATTCAACTCACCTAGGCGTAGTGAAAATGAAAGCCCTCGCTAGAAGTCACATCTGGTGGCCAGGAATCGACTCCGAAATTGAACAGATAACCAAAACCTGCTCTGGTTGTAACAAAGTACGAAACAACCCAACAAAGGTACCCATCCACCCCTGGGAATGGCCAAGTTCACCTTGGGAACGCATCCATATCGATTTTGCTGGACCATTTATGAACAAACAGTTTTTGATTATAGTCGACGCACACTCTATTTGGCCAGAGGTGTTTCCAATGAACAAAATCACAGCAACAAGCACTATTGAGGTACTACGCTCAGTATTCGCAAGAAACGGCGTACCACAGCAGCTCGTTTCTGACAACGGACCACAATTCACGTCAGAGGAATTTCAAACATTCATGAAGAGCAATGGGATTCACCATTTTAGATCAGCACCGTTCCATCCTGCAACGAATGGACAAGCAGAAAGATTCGTGCAAACCTTCGAACAGAGTATGAAGGCAATGAAATCAGAATCAGCCTCTTTAAACAAGAAGATAGCAAATTTCCTACTGATGTACCGCAACACACCTCATGCTACCACTAACGAAACACCAGCCAAAATGTTCCTTGGTCGAAACATACGTTCACGTCTGGATTTGATGAAGCCGAGATATAAAAAGCACAGTGCAGAAGAAACAAATGAAGAAAGCACTTGAGAAGAAAACACCTATACGCTTGTTTGATGATGGACAGCCAGTGACAGTTCGAGACTACAGAGGACAAGACAAGTGGGTTAATGGAACCATCAACACACAACTAGGACCATTGATGTATGAAGTCAAAACAGAAGCTGGAAGTTATTGGAGAAGGCACACAGACCTAAATCCAAGAAAGGAAGCATGATGAAAATCAAAGCGACCCTCAACCAAGACCAGCAGAAGATGTCTGCCCATCAGCAGTAGAACAGCCATCAGTCAGCACAACCCAGACAAGCAAGAAAGTTACCCCCGCTAAGAGCAACATGACGCAAGAAGGACAAGGCAAAGGACATCGATACCCAACAAGGCACAGAAGCCCACCAAAACGTTATATGTATGAACAATATTAGGACAGTCATAAGAGATATGAACATTCAGAGACATTATTATTGAGTTATTTTTTCTATCACAGTGATTCATAACTAAGAAGGGAGGAAATGTTAGATTTGCATTGATTGACATGTAATTATATATGACGATCGTACATAATAAAACACAAATACACCACACCGCAAATTATAAAACCGAGGGCATAATACGTGTTTGTAGAGGCTCATTTATATCTCATTACACGGTTTGGATTTGGCGCGTGTGGGATAGTAATATAACAACCATGGCAAAATATTCGGCAAAATATTTTACTTCTAATTTTTGAAACTCAGCCTCAGACCCCAAAATTTTATCCATAAATTGTAAGAAAATAGGCCAAATTTAGAGCAAAGTTCAAAATGTTATGTTGTTATGCCTTTTTCCCCACAATGAACACTCGGATTTCAATCATTTGGTTATAGCGCTAATAAAAATGCTAAAATATTTATGAAAAGTTCCGTCATTTTGACCTTAAAGTTGTGAGGTCCATATGAAGGAATGTATGGAGTTTGATTACACAATCTTCGTGTCTGCGAAGTAAAATTCAAATTTTGTTCTTTGTCAATCACAAAATGTACGCTCGGTTTATAAAATACTGGTATGCATTGCAGATTGCAGTGGGAAATGCTCCTTGTTTAACGCGAAAAAGTCCCGTCATTTTGCAACTTTTTCGAAGCACTGTTCTTCCCTTACAACAGATAGTCAGTATCTTGCTTACGTCTTAACTATGGTGCTCGGCTACAACATGTAAACGACGACAAAATTAATTTAGTTATATAGAATATAAGACTGAAAATCCAAGTTTAGTAAAAGCCACTTCTCGGTCAACTGCTCCAAGAAAGTTTGAAACGAGGCACACAGCTCGACTTTTTGAGATGAAAATCGCTTTGGGTGACTGCCTACTTTTGGATCAGGATTTAAACTATTTTTAAAACTTCGATCTTTCGAATTGACATTCAATGCTGATTCCATATCTGGAAAGAAAAAGTGGGTGTCCCGAGCTTGTTTTCGAGATAATCAGCATTTAATAGAAGCCTACGCGCGAGCTTTTGGAGCAAAACATGCGCCACCGGAAGTGGTTAGAAAAAAATTAAGATTCATAAGATAATAGTTATTTGCAGACTATATGATTGCACAAATGACGGCTAGTCAATCATTCTACAATAATACATGGATATTTTCGACAAGAAGACAAAGAGATACATTGATTTGTCATATTTTGTAGTTTCGGCGCTCTTAAAAAAATCTCATAAAGTCGAACAAAAATCCCTACAAAAATCTATTTTTTCATGTGTTACTGATATAACCTTTTACTAAAATGTTGATATAACCTAGATTTTCAAGAGTTTTTTCGAATGACCTATTAAAAAATAGAGAGTCCAGTGCAAAATTTGAGGGTTTTGCCCTGTTGAAGCTCAAAACGCATATGGTTCAATAAAATCTTGTAGATTTTTCAGCGGTTTTTGAGCGCGCGCACATCGTGGGCTCAAATCGAAAGTTCAAAAGTAGGCAGTCACCTTAACTGTTAATGCTGAATGAAAGCAAGAAAATATACATCAAATCTAAAGGAAAAAATAACAATCCACATTTTCTTCAAATAAGAAAAGTCGTTTTTATAAACGACAATAAATAAATATAAAAAAAAGGTCTGCAGCTAGATGAAACGAAGAAGAAAAAGAAATAAGTACTGTTAATGCGGTGGGAATCGAACCAACGTCCACCAACATTAATGACATAATTAAATCCAAAATACAGAAGATTAAGAATAGTGCCTTCATGCCATACCCCGAGACATCCGCTGGGTCATCGTATGGACTTCGGACATGACGGCGATTAAGTCCCTCTGCCCTTGGGTGTACGGATTACGCAGAATAGTGTTCTAGCCGAAGCATCAGGGGAGAGACTAGCCGGCCCCCAGACCATATCTACAGCTAATCCCTTGCACTCTGCCACGCACTGGCACGTTGATTTGAAGTGGAAAATAATCTAGTCTATCTGGTTGTTTGTTGTCATGGCTATTGTTGTGCTAATTTCCTAAAATCGTGGCTCAGTGGAAAAAACTTGGGCTTCAAAGACACTGAGTCAAGCACGTTTGAGTGAGGTTAGTACTTGGATGGGTGACCTGAAGTTCTAAGTTATCCAACTCTGTTTTTTTTTAAGATTGTCGAATTGATATTAAACTTATAAAAGTGTTTTGCACTTATGATCTGCCATAGTTTAAATCTTTCCTGTCTACCCAAATGCTTTGAAAAGTCTTTCAGCAACATTTTTTATGAAGGTTTTAATGCCTTAATTTTTGTTTTTATAATTTCAAATTACAATATTTTTATAGGATTGACTATTATATAATCGTGTTATCGTATACGTGTGGACGGCTGAAAACGATTCATGAACGATGGCCATTTACTTGTGGACGGACAGGATTCGTTTACAAAATTATGTGTTTACCAATGAAAACGTATACGTGTGTACGTAGTCTTAGTTCTTCCATTTTTATCAACACCTATTTACTTTCGCGCCTACCAAGGGGATAGGGTAGGTGGTGAACAAAGTGAAGTCGGGATCATCTTGAATTCAACGCATATCTAAAGGTGTGAATGCCTGGGATATGGGGAATATATCGAGTACTTCAAATAAGAAGAGATAACTAGCTTTAAACTCATCACTGGTAGATCAGCTTGGCGTTAGGTGCTTGTTCGGTGGGATGAGAGAGGGGCCTGGCGCATAAATTGCGGTAACCATGGCAACCCCGTCACAACTCACCGTGCACCTATCACACTGACGGTCTGGTCAGTGGAATACTTACCTATGAATACCTAACATTGGGAGGGAGAGCGGGAAAAAAACAAATAGCGTTTAGCGTGTAGTTGCCAGAGGCTAGCGATAGCGAGTATCGTAATGCAAACGATTCTTGGCGAATCTAAGGTCAAGCTAGCGTGATCACATTGATAGCGTGCGATCGAGTTGACCCATTAGCAATAAATAGCGTTGATCGATATCGCGGTAATTACCGATCAAATAGCTCGTCGCTGCTGATGACCAAAGATACTGCTAGCGTAATCACCAGTATAGTGTGTGACTGTGATAGCGTATGTTTAGCGTATATAGGCGGCTAGCGGGCAGTCAACAAACAGCGGTTATCGTAGACTATTCGCTGCTACACAGATCGAGCCTAACTTTGCCTAAATTTCATTTAACCACATTTAAATGACATACGATATAGCTGACATAAAGTTCATCCCGGTGTAAGGGTTGTAAAACTTCGGATTACTTTCGGATATTACGTGCACAGCTAGCGGCGCATGGCGAGGATAGGCGATGTTATCCGAAGTCCCGCGTACTGGGTGGTAACATGGCTGCTCTGTTTGCGACTGCTTACGACTTACGACTGGGAAACGTTTGATCAACGTTTCAGACATGATTTGGTAGGATTCAGTGATTTCTACAAGGTAATCAAAGCCATTTTTGTAGCGAATTTTATTTGTATTTTCTGAACAAGCTAGGCACACAGGTTTCATCGAATGTGTCAATTGTTGTTTAATTAAAGTGCTTTCAGGAATTTGCAATATCTTGAAAGAATTTATCGCAAAACATGACCACTGAATTGGCGTGTTTGTGCTACACTGCGGCATGTCAACAATGTCGCTTCATGACACTGACTCAAATTTTTAGTGACAATATTACAACCCTTTAAAGGGATACCTGATGAGCTCCATAAGCAGAATATTAAGCCCTTGAATACCTGCAAGTGAATATTTTACATATATATGATTCAAAAATGTTGCTGTGTATCTATCAGCAGTAGACACATGTATTCATCGAGTACGTATTTTTCAGAGTTGATTGCAGTTATAGATGAGACTGTCAGTTGAAGTTGTCCACAATATTCTCCACCTAAACTGAAATACAGTAAATATTGCTGTATCCCAAGAACACGTACTTCTGACTTAAACTTTAATGTTTTCAAAATGACAAGTTATCTAATGGACATTTAAAATGAAGGTAGATTGGACTCATTTACGAAAGAGCCGGATTTTCGATGAACAACAACTTGGAGTTCACTAAGTCAAAAGTTCAAAAACTTTAAGCTTGAAAGAAAATTTAGCTTTACTGTTGGAATCAGTTGCTTACCAGTAAAAAGAAGAGATTTTAAGATAGCTAAACGGAAAACAGTCAAGCTGCTCGGAATAGAAGAATTAAACATAAAGGCACAAATACGCCGAACTGAGAGCATCTGGCGGAAAAAATCGCAAGTAAAATGCCTTTCAAGCAGGTAAAAATAATCTCTTTTTTACTAGTTTAAATCCTCAAATACTACGTTTGATGAACTTTTTGTACTTGGCCGATATTGTGATTGTATTTCTATTGTCTGTTGGGGACTTTAGAAGTTGAAAAGTTATGAAAAAATACCTGAACGTTGAGGCGGAGCGAAAATTTTAAGTGCAAAAAATGAAAGAAAGTTCTAGTTTTAAAAGTCAAACTTTTTAATTAATTCACCTTTTCTCAATGGACAATGTCTTTTGCATAAAGTGACATACCGTATTTTGGCAAGCTAAATATATTAAATAAATGTTAAAGATCATTTCAATGCCTTTTGTAGTTTTTTCCTCTGTGATATATAACAGTAATTTTTCTTCAGTACATTTTAATAGTCGTTGCCAATAGTTCGTTCTGATTCGTGTCTGAAAAAAATACTCGTTTTGTTCATCATCTTCTTAATCACTTGAACTTAAACTTTGTTTACTATCAAAAACGCCACGTTATATAAATGCTTTTTTCGCTGTCTTCACTGTAGGTTCTTCGCTATTTTTATCGCATTTTTATCGCTGTTTCCTTCCCTGGCGTCTTCGCTGTTTTTAGCTTCTTCGTATACTGAAAACTATTCTGATTTGATTTTTTTCAATGCTCTTTTACATCAGTTGTTAGGTTTAATTTTTTTGAAATTCGTCTATAAAAAAATACATGAATGTTTAATTTCAACTTTTTACTGATGTTGAAGGTATTTTTCTCGTCGGAAACTAAACAAAATCCATGAAGATTCAAAAAAGCCCAAAAAGACCATAATGACAACGCCAACAAAAATAAAAACATTAAAACCTTCATAAAAAACGGATAATAGGAGCTAATATGTTTCCGAAAGACTTTTCAAAGCATTTGGACAGACAGGAATGGGTTAAACTATGGCGGATTAAAAGTGGAAAAAACTTTCATAACTTTTATATCTTTTCGAGTGTCTTAAAAAAAAAAGAGAATCGGATAACTATGAATTTTAGGTCACCCATCCAAGTACTCTCTCAAACGTGCTTGACTCAGTGTCTTGGAAGCCCAAGTTTTTTCCACTGGGCCACGATTTTAGGAAATTAGCACAACAATAGCCGTGACAACAAACAACCAGATAGACTAGATTATTTTCCACTTCGAATCAACGTGCCAGTGCGTGGCAGAGTGCAAGGGATTAGCTGTAGATATGGGGGCCGGCTAGTCTCTCCCCTGATGCTTCGGCTAGAACACTATTCTGCGTAATCCGTACACCCAAGGGCAGAGGGACTTAATCGCCGTCATGTCCGAAGTCCATACGATGACCCAGCGGATGTCTCGGGGTATGGCATGAAGGCACTATCTTTTTCCTTCTGTATTTTGGAATTAAATATCTAATTAAAGTCAGTGGACGTGAGTTCGATTCTCACCGCATTAAGAGTACATTTTTTTCTTCTTCTTCATTTCATTTAGCCACAGATCTTTTTTTATATTTATATATTCTGTTTTATAAACGACTTTTAATGATTCAAGACGATAGGAACTTTTTTCTTTAGAAAGGATATCTATTTTTTGCTAACATTCAGCATTAACAGTTAAGCAATCTTCATCTCAAAGAGGCGGGCTGTGCTATCCTCGTTTCAAACTTTCTGGGAGCAGTTGACCGAGAAGTGGTTTTTACTAAATTTGGATTCTCTGTCTTATATTCTATACATTAAATCAATTTCGTAGTTAATGAATCCAATTGATTTTTTATGGTTTGAATAGGTCACTTCAGTCCGTCTGTAAGTAATTGATTTCAAAGGGAAACTACTTGCAAATGCAACGAAAAAAGTTTTTTACATCCACTGAAAGGACTTTTTTAATAATCGTAAAACTATATGTTTTGGTCAAAACAAAACAAAAATATAAAACAAAAAAGTATTATAAACTTTTTTACAATAACTTACAAATTTCTCGCGCGCTCATTGGTTACTTTTTATCATTAATAAGAGGACAGACAGATAAAGCTGACGTCATCGAGCGTACGCTCTTTCCTTTAGTTGTATCGATCAGTGAAAATGAGAAGTTTTTATCGTTTTTGTTATTGTGAAAACTCGACTACGCCTCGTGGATCCACACTACTTTGACAATGTGATGACGCAATTTATCGTCAATAAGAGGACGGACACATAAAAAACTGATGTCAATTTGTTAAGGTGACTGCCTACTTTTGAAAAACGATTTAAACTTTTTTTTAAAACGGCAATACCACAAAATATTGACGGCTAGTTGGGAGAAAATATATTCCGTATTGGGAGGATATTTTCTTCCAACGCCGTCAATATTTTGTGGCATAAGCCTGAAGCGAGATGACGTTTTACCCCCGTCTCTAGAACATAATCCTTTTCGCATTGCTTTTGTTCCCATGTATGGGCATTTTTTTTCAATGGTTACGCACAGGGTTCCCATGCGATGATTACGAAAACTGAGTTGGATAGTTTACCACATTTCTATACCTATGGAGCTCCGCTATTATGCCCTCGGTTGCGCAATTTGCATTTTCTCTCATCAAACTATATTCCTATAATAAGATATAAGATGTTAGGGGACTCCCACACATCAAAAACATAAAAATTGGGGGTGGTGTTTGAGACAATTTGATTACCGTCAAAGTTTAATAACTTTGGCATCCTGCTCAGGATTGACATTCTATCCGAGGGGGTGTTTCCCAGTTTGCGCGCTACAAAAACAAAGTCAAGCCCCCCTACTCATTTCTAAAAGATTCATTTTAATTGATTGTTCCTATCAATTCTATTCATAGTGATATAGTTATGAGCAGAGTGGCGCAGTGGAAGCGTGCTGGGCCCATAACCCAGAGGTCGAAGGATCGAAAACTTGATCTGCTATGTAGTTTTTTTTATTTTTATTCCTTTCTTCTTTGCGTTAATGTCTTTTCGTTGTTTTTCACTCTTGTGATCAAGTTCTCATTCTCTTTATTTCGAATCACCATCATTTCCCCCCTTAGGTTTGACTCTGCCTCAAAATAGAAACATTTTAATCTTCTTATCAATTTTGTCTCTTTATTTGGTTTCTAAGAAGGCAAAAGGCGTATTCCACATGGTCTAGTGGTTAGGAGGCGGCGCTCTCACCGCCGTGTCCCGGGTTCGTTTACCTGCGTGGGAAAATATTTTGGCATAATTTTCCCACCAAACAATAAATAGAGGTTATTACATTGCTAGTTGCGTACTACAGTAAGGAAATTTTACGATCGAAATTGCGGCCGTCTTTCGAGCCCCGCAGAGGCGCGAAAAATAGAGATTACTTCATGCAAAGCGCGCGCGTACGGGATTTTCGCACGAGCTGGTGAAGTATCTGAAATCGAACGAGTGAGCGCAGCGAACGAACAACTTGAATACACTAAAAATATTTGAAAGCTGCTTGACAAAGCTACCCGCGATGACCGCGAAAACACGATTCGCCCCCCTCGACCAATGGTTTGCGATTGGACGAAACGCTTTTTTCACGCGTGACAAATCGTTTGGCCTCTCTGATTGGCTAAAGAAAGTCGCGAACTTGTTTTTCATACAGGGAGATTTGATAAGAAAATCTCAGTATGTATAAAATAAATACAGATTCAAGACAAAAACTATTAGGCTGTAATACACAACCAGCAGTGTAACAAATTGTTTATTAACAGTAAATGTTAACATTGAATTTGTTTATTGTATGAAACGAAAAAATGAGAAAAAGTGCATAAAAAAACTTTTTTTTCGAAAACAAGCAAACTTGAAAGACACGAACTCAAACCAATGACGTGAGCGGCGTAAAGGAAAAAGATAAAATTTTCTTGCCTTTTCTTAGCTAAATAAATTTGTTGAATACTGGTTCAAAGACGTGTATTATCGCTCTGTATGATCTGGTAATTGCACTCGAAAATGGTTGTGATTCATGAGGAATGTGTGTGCCGTATAATAAAATCAAATAATGCAATTGGTTTTTGAGGTTCAAAGTACTTTTTAGTATGTGGTTGAAGGTCTTACCTTTTATCAACCGATCTCACGTCCTTTTTACCTACAGAAGGTTCCAACTATATATTTGACTATCCTCTCGAGTGATATCGATAAAACATTTATACAATATCCAGCCCTTGAAGTAGAGTAATGTGATAATAGCGTAACTAATATGAGCGGTTTACAAGAACGAGGGGGATTAGCTCAAATGGTAGAGCGCTCGCTTCGCATGCGAGAGGTACCGGGATCGATATCCGGATTCACCAAGTTACGTTTTTTGCTGGAGCTGTTCTTCTATTTAAATGCCTCATTACTTTTTTTAAACTTATCTAGTTGATTGATCTACCAACATCTTTCCTGGGCCACTCTCACGCCGAGGCAAGAAGACCCTGACCCTGGTCAATAAAGGGTTTCTATTGGCTAACTTCATCCTGAAATTTGATTGGTCATTGTTTGATTAATATATATATTTAGGCACTGCCTAAAAGCGGAGCTCCCAATACGGAAGTCACAGGGAGAACAATTTGAATGAAACTGAAATGTAAAAATAAGATCGGGGAAAAAATCTTCAATTTTTTTTTTATTCGAGATGAAGATAATTTCTCCCATAATAAAAACCATGCAGTGAAATCGAATCAAAATGCAGTACATTGTTTTGTTTTTTTTTTGCGCGAGTATACTCTCCCACTTAGGAATTTTGTACACAACTCACCACCACCCTTAGTGGCTAGTTTTGTTATTTTCTTCGACAAAATTTTCCAAGGCCGACAGTTTTAGGCTTTGAATCTCTTTTACTTTAAGAAAAACGAAAGATAACTACAGATAATCCAATCAAATATCAAGTTTAGTGAAATTTACCTCGGATGTCTTTCATTGAAATCGAAAATCTGGAGATTTAGGACAAATCAAGACTAAAAAACAGACTTGAAAACTGATTACGGCGAGCAGAAAATTAAGCTTACTTATGTCTTTTACAGAACGAGACAAAGTTTACATTCAGTTAAACTTGACAAGAACAACTGAGACAAAATAGAAAATAATGCAAAAGGCAATGCAAAATACAAAATGCAAATTTCTTGTCAGTAAATTGGCGTTTGTAAATGTTTTTGAATATTTTTTAGCTTTTTAAAGTGAAAGACAAGGTTTTTATACAATAACATCTCTCAACAACGCGAATTTAAGCTCATTTTTATAATCATACTTGCTCGACCAGCTTTAATAAACAGTTGAATGTTTGGTGTAAAATTATATTTCATTCAATGATTAAAATAAAGTATGTGTGGAAAGATATAACATTATTGAATGAAAGTCTTCTTTGTTTTGCCGATGGGACCTCGCGATAGGAGGCAAACAAAGCTGGTGCATTTTTCTTGAACGAAAAACTTACGATAGCTGGTTAAAAACAACCGAATTGTTAAAGATTTACAAAGCTAAATAAAGGACGAATATTTGTTGTCGTAATATGCTCTCCGTGTTATATTTCCTCTAGCATTAAAACAAAATCAAGCTTATCTATAGAAAAATAAAAAGTTTTGAGAGAAATTCTTTGATTTGTCGATTCGTCGAGAAAAATGCTTGTCAAAAAAAAAAAAAAAAAAAAAAAAAAAAAAAAAAAAACACGATTGTTTGCTAAAAAAACACACACCTGAATTCTTGGAGAACACTTCTTGATCCATCTTTGACTGCATGAAATTTTTTTTTTAATTAGTTTTGTCTATAACTTGTCCTAAAGCGATTTTTTCTGTGCATTTGAGAGCCGCATTTGTGAGTAGTTTTGCTTTGATATCAAGCGGGTTTCCTGTGTTGTGTACACGGACGGAAAGACGGACAAACGGACCTACGGACGGAAGTGACGTCAGCCAAACCATGAAAAATCAACTCGATGGTTTACCATTTTTTCTTAAGTATGGGGCTCCGCTCGCGCGCACCTTCGGCCCTCGCGGGAGCTCCGCTATTAAGTTAAATCATTTCTCCTACTGTTCGATTCCAAACACCGACGCGGTTAATTAACTAGTTTATCTAGTTTCTACCAACCTTATTCAAGTCAATCGTTTCCAACGCGAGCTGTCGTAGCCGTTCTCTTCGATCTCTATTAGATTCTGAAGTCGAAGCGACTCCTCCTGAACCAGTCTTACCCCCAGCACGGTTCTGGAAGTCCATCTTGAATGAAAACTGTTTTTATGCCTTCTGTTGTTCTTTGATTCTTCAACTTATTGGAGATCAACTTGCTTTGCTTCAAAATGGCGACGTTCTTCTTCCCATGATGCAATTCGACATCACAAACCGACGCCTGCGGTAAAAAAACAGCGGTGGTAGTCATGCACACGCGCAGTAATAAGAATCTTGTAGTTCTTTGGGGTGTATGGATGTTTGGAGAGCGAAAATTGGCTGTTTTAGAATCCTTATATTCTGGAAGTTAAGAGAATCTGCTTCGTATTGTCAGTATTATATGCATTAATTCACGCATTAGAAGCAAAAAGATACAAATATCATTTTTTTGTAAGCTTGGCCACAGGAAGCTCAAAACAGCTATGATCTACACTCATTCTTACAGATTCATCTATCATGATATTAATGATTATGATTTATATAGTACCCTCGTTACATATTAAACCTGACTTAGAGGCTGAAAAGGAGAAGGGGGTATTTGTACATTTATAAACAGCTCGGCACTTTGAATTTTTTTAATGATTGAGCTGTGAAGTTCAGATTGCTAGTATATATAGACACTGATGGTGGTCACTTGCAGTGCAGAAAGACTGATGGACCGCCATTTAAAATGATCATCTCTGTCGTCACTAGTGTCCCCTGCAGCCATTCTTGTGTGGCTGCGTGGGAGATTACATTGTCACTTGATGTTCTAAACAAAAACAGTGGTATGTAAGAAGACAGTGTTTTGATACATTAAACAAACTAAAAGGATACTATTAGAAAGTAAACAGGAAAAAAAGATTTGGATTGATTGATTTTTATTACTTTTTATTCATCATTTAAAAAACTATCATTTTTTCTCTACTGTGAGCTATAAGCTGAGTTCATAATGTATGTCAGAGGGGGAACAGGGGGGGTGGGGGGCAGGGGGGGGGGTTGGGGGCAGGTGAAATTGAGGGGGATCAGGAAAATTTTGGTAGGAAAAAGAGGGGGATGGGCAAATTTTTATCAGAAAAATGAGGGGATGAACGATATTTGGAAGAGGCTAGAAGCCTTGTTTAGGGGGATTGTATTTTTTTTCATTACTTTGAGGGGATGTGTTAAGAATTATTCTGCACGTTTCAAATTTTCACCTGCCCCCACCCCCCCACCCCCCCCCCCCCCCCCCTGATATAAAAAATGACATTTGTATCTTTTTGCTTCTAATGCGTGAATTAATGCATATAATACTGACAATACGAAGCAGATTCTCTTAACTTCCAGAATATAAGGATTCTAAAACAGCCAATTTTCGCTCTCCAAACATCCATACACCCCAAAGAACTACAAGATTCTTATTACTGCGCGTGTGCATGACTACCACCGCTGTTTTTTTACCGCAGGCGTCGGTTTGTGATGCCGAATTGCATCATGGGAAGAAGAACGTCGCCATTTCGAAGCAAAGCAAGTTGATCTCCAATAAGTTGAAGAATCAAAGAACAACAGAAGGCATAAAAACAGTTTTCATTCAAGATGGACTTCCAGAACCGTGCTGGGGGTAAGACTGGTTCAGGAGGAGTCGCTTCGACTTCAGAATCTAATAGAGATCGAAGAGAACGGCTACGACAGCTCGCGTTGGAAACGATTGACTTGAATAAGGTTGGTAGAAACTAGATAAACTAGTTAATTAACCGCGTCGGTGTTTGGAATCGAACAGTAGGAGAAATGATTTAACTTAATACACCGTATGGTTTGTGATGTTTAGAAACTGACGTTTCGGACGTTAGTCCTTCGTCGGAGTAAATCATTTACACCGACGAAGGACTAACGTCCGAAACGTCAGTTTCTAAACATCACAAACCATACGGTGTATTAAGTTAAATCATTTCTCCTACTGTTTGAATAAGGTTGGTATGGTTGATCTGATCTGTTCGCTTGTCTGTCAGTATTTTTTGTTATAGAAATCAAGTTTGGATAGATATACAGTAGGCAAAGAAGATCGTATTTCTTTTTTCTGACCTTTTTTAGAATTTTGTTTACTGACTATTGTGTGAGCTTTTGAGAATTTTTTAAAAAATTTACTCATTATTCATTGGATTTTGATTGCAGGATCCTTATTTCATGAAAAATCATCTTGGTTCCTATGAATGCAAGCTGTGTCTTACTCTACACAACAACGAGGTAATAGGGACCAATGATTTTGAATAACACTTAACGATATGTCTATCTGGTTATGAAAGTGAGCATTGGTGTAGTAGTGTAGACTACCTAAAGACTACTTAGAGACTCACAAAACAATTCTTCGTTTGCAACCACGTGGTTATTGCTGGTGTCAGAATATTTTTCGGTTCCAATCAAAAAACAATCCTAATGACCATGCAGAGCCACCAATAATGAAACTTTGAGCTAAAAATTGGAGTATTAGAGCATTTCTGAAACGAGCTATGGTCGAATGAAGTTTACGATTTGATAGTGTAAATATATGGCGAAAACTCGCTGGTGGACTAAATTGGTCCACCAGCAATGGAGGCCAAATTTAAAAAAATATTTCACGCAGGCAACAATATCAAACTCACTTTAGACATACATAAATCGAACTTAAGACATTTAAAGCAATAAAAATATTTCATTTAGCGATTTTTTTTTCATTTTTATGACTTTTCAGACCCGTAAGAAGTGTAAGGTCAGAATTACATGAAGAAAATCTAATTTGCACAACTCGGAAACAAAACGATGAAACGATCTGAAATTTTCTACACTTAGTCACATCATAGTTCTCTAAAACATATCGAAGAATCGAGTTTATAGCATTGATAATTAATTTTAAGTTGTTATTTTATTGCTCTATGACGTCACGTGCAAATGAAGAATTGGTTTTCTTTTATTTATCAAGTCCAACCTCGACTTGAAACCATTGTTTCATGATCAGTCAAGCAAATTTGCTGAGTTTCACTTGACATCATCATTTTCTGTCTTGGGTGGGATGCTCAGACGTGAATGTGCAGTGTATTCCAATGTTATTCTCCATCATTGTCTTCAACATGCTACCTAGTAGTAGCTGATTATTGAAGATCACAGGAGACAAAACAGGCTTCACTAGACCTCCTCCGCTCTGGAGCACTCGAGCATAATGTCCCATTTCAGACCACGTGTCATTCCCTTGAGAATAATATTCTTTGTTTGAGTTGTTTCCATATTCATGCGTCTTGTTATGTGCAACTGAACGCAAACCTTAAACAAAGAAATGATACTCTAGGGAATGGTTTGTGGTCTAAAATGGGAAAACATTAAGTCAGAAATGAGGAGGTTTATGTATACTGCAACTCAGTACATAGAGGATATCACATGGGCGCGAGGAGATACGAATTTATCTTCGAGTGTTCAATTGATATCTCAGGAGTGAGATATCTAAATTGAACACGAGAAGATAAAATTCGTATCTCCAAGCAGCCATGTAATGTTCTGTTTATTACACAGATATTGATGAAACTTGAATAAAATAAAAGCTCGAAAATTCTTTATTAAAATATGTTACTATGTCAACAGCGATATGAAAGATACAGTATGATATCTTCCACTAGTGAAAGATATCAAGTTTTCGACACTAGAGAAAACCTGGTGTTTCATCGATATCTATATAATAAAGTACGTTTCCCAGTCTTATGAAAAACACTCTATTGAGAGAGTTCTGGATAAGTAAGTGTCTTATAGTGTGATTAATATCTTAGGGAAGTTACTTGGCTCACACACAAGGAAAGAAGCATCAGTCAAATTTGTAAGTATATGAGATGATTCTCCAGCATTCTCAGTAGAGTGAAATAATAATGAGTTATGCCAGCCACATTTTGGTTCAATGATATATCAAAAGAGTTTGATGACAAATAGCTTAGTTTGATTCCAAGATGTAATGCAGGGCTTAGAATAACTACCAGTAAGTCGCCGGTAATGATGACCGGCCAAATTAGTTTTAGCTTGGTCATACCTCTGGCTTAACGTTACTGGTCAAAATGGCCACCAAGAAAAAAAAAATTGGCCGGACAAGTTCCAATTTTGGGCGGACATTTTCCAATGTCTTGCCATTGTTTTAAGCCCTTTGACGATAGTTGTTAAAAGTATTGTAGGTGGGCATGGAAGTTCCATTCCATGCATAAATGGAAAAGAAATATTTTGCCCTTAATTGCCTCAGTCCCCTGCCTGCCCACCATACTTTTGTTAGTGATCATCACCTTGGAATTAAATTTCTCACCCAACAATAGTGGTAGCAGACAAAAGATCGGCATTTAAAAAATCTTTTGTCAAATTTAACCAACATGGTGGTTATGAAAACTAATTAATCCTTCAGCACATTTATGTTTGAACATGAACAAGGCAGTAGTTCCATCAGAATTAGTTAATTTCTGATTTTTATTTCTTAGGGCTCGCCGTGCTGCAAAGGAAGCTAAAGATGCTCCAGCACAACCAGCTCTTGTAAGTAATCTTCTTTAATGAGATAATATAGTGTGATCTTTTGTATATGCAGACTATTGATTGAACCCTCAACTTTAGCAATGATGAGAGAGAGTGTTTTCCTATTATCTGAAAAAAATCTCCCCATGTAAATGGAGTTGTTTATTGTTTCAATCCTGTGCTTGAAAGGTTTTTCTCTAGTTTTCCTGCCTCTTAAAAAATCAGCTTTTAAATTCCAATTAGAATCCTGACCAGTGGAAGTACTGTGTAAAGTATCAATATGATTAATTAATAAATCATGATTCATTATTAATATCTGTATTTTCTAATCGGGAAAAACCAAGAGTTTCAATGAAGAAGTTTGTTAAGATTGGTCGCCCAGGTTATAAAGGTTAAAATGGAAACAACTTCATAATACATTGCATTCTTTTGTTAAATGTCTTTTTCACCAACTTAATAATATAACTTTGCTATCATTTTCGTAACCAAACAGAGAAATCCAGAAAATGGTCAACATAGTCTTCTTTTCCAGGTAAGAAAGATTTTATGAAAATTTAAAGGTGGTGTTTCCTTTATCATTATTGTGTAGTTCCAGGAAATATCCATACACCACCCACGGAGGGAATTTGTAAGAGGACCCCCCACCCCCAGGAACTTCCAATTTTCTTCCATACAAACTCTGTAATTTTGTTCTTTCTCTGACTCCAACTCCCCTGCAGAATTCCGAATTCCCTGTTGATGGGGTATGGATATTTTCTGGAACTACCCATTATTCTATTAAGCAGTGTTTCCTTTGGCAAAAGAAAAGATGGCCAACTTATCTAGCTTCACATTTGAAGCTGAAATATATTAGATTTTTGATTTCTATTGACATTTAAGAAGTGGTTCAAGAAATGAACTTTCAAAGAGTAGAAAATTATTTGAGGCCATGAAACTTTAGGTTTCTTTAAACTGCAGGTGTCATAAAAGACATTTAGGGAAGAATTTTGAAAGGATTTTCTACTCTCACCTCCCTCTACTAATTAATGACCAGCAATCATTCTGGAATTTTTCTAAGCAGGTCATTATTTTTATTGTGACAGATTGATTATCCTGAAATGGCTGAAGGTGTTATACCCAGACATAGATTTATGTCAGCGTACGAGCAGAGAATAGAGCCACCAGACAAGACATGGCAGTATCTACTCTTCGCAGCTGAGCCATATGAAACTATATCATTTAAGGTATAAAATACTATATAAAGAATTGCTCTTGATGTTCTATGAGCCAGGGTAACACTTAGTAGAATGTCGCAAACTAACCTATAATTAATGGTTGGATGTCGGACCATGTCCAGCCTGAATAGCCAATGTGAAAGAGTACGAATCTCTAGCATGATGGGAAACCGAGTACTTCTGCTTTTTCAGCTGTGTTAAAATTTTATCTGACAATTTTTTCTTCAATACTTTCTATGAAACTTTAAGAATTTAAACAGTTGAAATGTTCCCCAGTCAAAACCACTAATTTACTAGACGGATGTCTGATGCCTGGGTGCTAATTTGCATGCTTGCCTTGAAAACTTTGCGTTTTCCAATAAAATATTGACAAAATATATGTCTTTCTTTTGGTATGAAGATACCAAGCAGAGAAATCGATAAAGAGGAAGCCGGGCTGTTCTGGACACAATGGAATAAAGATACAAAACAGGTATGACTTGTTTTGATTTAACTGGGTATCAGGATCTAGTTTTGGTCTTGTTTTACAATGCTTCTCAATACAGTGTTTTCACAAGACGTCACAGCTGCCATGTTGGTATACCAAAACAATACATTTCTATCCAAGAAATTGAACTCTATTTTTATGCAAAAACTGTGCAGAAAGGTTCCATTGTCAGGTACACCAATATGGCTGTCTTGTCACATGAGTGAAAACTCTCTATAGACTCTGCAGAATCATCATTGCAACGAAGATTTGATTGACATCAATTAATGTGATTCCAGGACGTTGCATAAGCACGTGTCCTCCCGAAATATGTCATGGAAACACTTTGATCGATCGATGTCCACCAAAATCCTAGTTAGTTGCATTTGCAGATTTTACTATAAAGCTCTTGCTGTTGATAATCACAGACTGTAATTGTGTTCACTTGTGTAAAATGTCTGAAGATTTTCTGGTGCAAATATTGCACCAATTGGATTATTGCTTCTGCCACCATTTCAGATTTAATACATGTGTTTCCTTTGAGTATTATTTCGTTACTGTTGAATATTTATCTGTCCCAATGGTCCATTATTCTGGACTAATATGGAATAATTAAAGCAAAAATATGGGGTTTTTTTTAGGGGAAGGGTGGGCATTGATTTTCACAACAAACGTATTGCATATTAAGGGCCTAATCTTGCAAGGACTAAACAGTAGTAGGAGTTTTTAAATATGTGAGCGAAAATTATCACTCGGTGTTATGATGCTGAGCCAATAATTCTTTTTCTTTTCTTTCAGTTTTATTTACAGTGTCACTTTAGACTCACTCCTCAACAGCTACAGCAGTCTCAACAGCAGCAGCAACGAAAACCTCCACAACCATTAATGCCCCCTGGGCTTGTACCTCAACGTCCAAAAAACATCCCTGCCGCATATCCTTTAAACCCCTTCGCTTCTTGAAGACTCGTTTTTATGGAACTCCTTTGTAGTGTGACTTTTTTCTTTCCTAAAGCCAATTCTATAAGACCTCTTTTTTTTTCCAAGAATTTTTGTCCTTTGTTCACTCTTTTTTGCTTGTGTAGCATTTAGATGACAAGATTCTGGGATGTGGAGCAGGAGGAGGTTGTCATTTAACTCACAATCTATGTTCTGCTTGAATCGCATTCGTCCAAAAAAACAAGTGTGATTGGAACAACTTAGCAACTTGTACCAAGGCCCTGTTGCTTACAGCCCGATTAGAGCTAATCCTGGGTTAACTGTAAACAATATATACAGCATTACAGTGACAGCATGGATTAGCACTGGATTAGCACTTATCTGGCTTTAAACAACCAGGCCCTGCAGTCTCCTATTCATAGTTTGGTGAGACAACACTACCAGCAGCTGAGTAGGAGATTTATAAATTAGGGAGTCACTCTCCACTAACTTAAACAAACTATCTTTGATGAGCATTTAGATTAACAAATAAACTGCTAATAGGAAGTGGGAGTTACAGACACCCCAGGAGCACCTAAGTTGCATCATATTGCTTGTTCAAATGCTCTTTAGAGTTAGTATATTTGTCATTATTTTGTAAACAAAAAGTGCAAGAAAATAGTAATAAAATTCATTCCAATCAAATCTGTCTTTTGTTTTCTTCATAAATGCTCTGTTATCACATTTCAATTTTAACTGAACCCTAACAGGACATGGCAAACTCATAGATCTGAAACAACCTCTGGGCTGATCTAACTCTGGGCATGGCTAACTCACAGATTGAACCCTGAAACAACCTCTGGTCTGATCTATGTCAGTGCATGGCTAACTCACAGATCAAACCCTGAAACAACCTCTGGGCTGATCTAACTCGGGGCATGGCTAACTCACAGATTGAACCTTGAAACAACCTCTGGGCTGATCTAATTAAGTCAGGGTAATGGCTAACTCACATATGGAACCCTTAACCTCTGGGCTGATTTAAGTCAGTGCACGGCTAACTCACAGATCGAACCCTTAAACAACCTCTTGGCTGATCAACATCAGGGCACAGCAAACACTACTGTAAATCAAACTCGGAAATAACCTCTGGGGTGAACTAAGTCAGGGCACGGCTAACTTGCAAATCATGATCTAACCCTGAAACAACCTCTGGGGCGATCAGAGTTAGGGAACAACTAACTCAAATGAAATTGGAATTTTTTAATTCCTATCCATACCATTTCTAACCTTTCCTTGAATTTCATAAAAATCTCTTCCAACAACAACAGCCTCTACCCGCCTCAGCAAAAAAAATAATTATACGAGTATTGGGTTTCCTGTGGTATACTATTACCGGTGTCTAATTTCCGGCAGAAGTCGTTTGTGTGAAGGTATGTAATTTTGTAAGTTGTTTGAATGCTTTAGGGATTGCTATAGACTTCAATTTAACATTCCTCTAGGCTCAACATAAAGTTAACTTACAATTATATATCATATGTGCAATTTCATGAATTATTGATGTCACTTCCTTTGGTGAAATGACCTTAAAATTTTATATATAAGCTTATTCAAGTTAATGCGTCAAGATACGAACTGTATAGAAAGGAAAATCTTTAACATATTTATGTTCGTGATGTCAAGAAATACTCATATGGTGCAGCAAGGCCACAACAGAGCCAAGCAAATTGCAATACACGCGCACGCGCGGGGAGAGAGCCATCGAACAAGCGTTAAACGTGTATGAAAAGGTAACAGAAATGTTATTGCGCTTGTGATGTGAGGTTGGGTTTATATCATCTAGGGGAGGAGAGGGCAAGGCTATTTTTGCAGTCGACACTGAAAAGCTGTGAAGAAAAACTGCCATTTAAAAAACCACAGGGTGCCCAACTATGAGGTAGTGTGCTCTGTTAATATCCGCGAGACACATTACTGCAAAATATGAAAAAATATTTTCGTATACAATTTAATTTGCTTCAAATATATCACACTTAAGCAGCAGTAAGGGGGACTCGCGAAATCCAAGTTACTAAGAATCGAATTTCACGGGATTTACCTGCGTTTCAGGCCCCTCTAAATGTATGCGTCCGCAGCGGGTATTACCCACGCGATGATTCCCTTACTGCTGCTGTGTTTGCGAAATCTATGTATTAAGTTAAAATATTTGTGTCGCAAACGAGGGTTAAAATATTTCTTAGATATAGATGGACGCTATCAGGAGCATTCAAAACAAAACTGTACGCAAGCTGCGAACCCAGGTGTTGGATCGTTTGGATGCTGACTTCGCCTTCACGACTTTTATGGAGGGAGATACGGACGAGACTATGGACGACGCAAGGGCTGAAAAAATTATTGACTTAATTCCTGAAGGCAATTACCGCTTGGAATTAACGTTCATAAAGTATTTAGATGGTGACTGGGTAATAGAAAGGGGCCGCAATCCTATCCGGGCGTCTGGTAAGCAAAGCTTGTTCGTCCTAAACAAGAATACCAGGCCCGGAGCGCTGGTGGGCATCGACATGTTGTTCTACGAAGTTGCCTATCCAGTCACCGTAGTTATTTATGCTGCTTATGAGATCAAGAAGACGGATGTTAAAAAGCTTAAGCCAATGCGGCATCCTGGTAACTGCGTGGGTAAGTTGGTAAGGGAGTTCTTTGAGGATTCTTCCCGTGGTGGTAAGCTTACGTTGAAAAGAAGAGAAGCCATCAGGAAATGGGAAGATGCTACTCGTAGGGCCGGAGCAACGATAGACAACATCAAAAAATTAGAAACTGCCTTAGAAAGGCGCATACACGTAAAAGATATCACAGACGGGTACATTTACCCTGGGACACATAAATACGGCGGCAGAGGTGCTCCTATAGTCATCTACCAGCATAACGGACACGCTTGGCGAGAACTTCGATTCCCGCGAAAGAAAGAGACTAAGGTCTATGAAACTTCCCCATTGGTAGACTTAATCCATGAGAACTCCGTTTGGCTGATGGATCCCGAAGGAAGCCAGTTTATGACTCAAGATGGTACTCTTTACCGCCCCGAAATCGAACATCTGCGCATCCAGAGCGCCTGCGAAACCCTTGGGGAAGACTTCTCAGATGAAGTCCTTAGCTCCCGCAGCTTAGACTTCTTAGCGGCCAAAAAGAGGAATGGATGGAAACCTACCCCAAAAGAGTTCAAAGATATCTCCAAAGCGTGCGTAGAACACGGTCATGGAGGTCTTTGGAATATGGAGTACGACGAAGACGAATACGTCTCCTTGGATATGAAGCACTGCTATCCTGCCAGCTTCAAAGGCCTGGGAGATTGTAAGGAATATTACGACCGCTACGGACACCCAGACTCGCAGTTCTTTCGCGTGTCTTTAGATGGCACCTACGACGCGCCAGCAACAGGGTTCGTCAGATTAACGTCTTGGAAGTTGGCTAAAGACTTGCATCCCATAATTTACGCTTGGTATGGCAAGCATTTACAGGAGAAAGAATGGATACCCATACCGCTGCTAAAATTCCTTGAAGAGCGTAAACTCCTGAAATACACAGCGCATGAAGCCATACTCTGCCATAGCGCCTTCACTAAATGGTTACCAGAGCAAAACCCCATGGCCCGAATTGTCATAGGAAAGTTCACCCAGGGCGCCAAAGAAGGCGAGAAACACATGCAAAGGCGCCTAATAACAGACGAAGGTGAGTTAAGTTTCCTCATCAAGCGTGCCCATGACCAAGGAACCATGGTGTCCGTGGAGAAGTGGGACTATTTCATAGAAGCCGAGCAAAAAGAACGCAAATGGAATGCTTTATGCTACTACCAGGACCATCGACCGCAGTATTACCATCTGCGTGCCAGCATGCTCGCATATGCGCACATTAACCTATTAGCGATGCTCCTGCGGTTTGACAAAGAAGATATCCCCCGCGTAGCCACGGATTCCCTATACGTGAAACCGCACGTGTTGGAAAAGATGAAGGAATTCTACACTGCCGATGAACTTGCAGAAAGTGGCCAATGGCGCGTCAAAGATGAGGAGATAAGGTCTTGGAGGGCACGTGTAGAATATCACGGCGAGCACACCCAGGGCACCGTAACGCCTACCAAAGAGCCTCTACCTTCAGTTGCCGACCCCATTTCCTACCAACGCTTCTCTTACCTCTACGGTACGGCAGGCAGCGGTAAGACGACGCGTGTGTTAGAACTCTTTCCTAAGATAAAGGTGCTAACGCCAACGCACCGTTTGGAACGAGAACTCTGCAAAATGGGCCACGACGCACAAACCTACCACAGCTTCTTCCGTTGGAATGGCCAAAAGTGGGTACCTGAAGCCATCCACGACATACCTCGGGTGATACTTTGGGATGAGATTTGCACCGTTCCTTTAGAAATCCTGCAGGAGTTCGTAGAGTTCCTTCGCGGGAAATGTCAAGTAATATTCGCCGGAGATCCCTGCCAGCCTCCTCCAATATCCGGAGAAATGCCCCACGAATGGCTAAAGGGGTTCGTAGACCATGCGGAGGAAATTAACACCGACTACCGCAGTAAGGATCAAGTAAGAAACCTGAAAGCGGAATTAAGGGGGCTCAGTGATGCCGAGCAATGCAAGACACTGCGCAAACGCGTACGAGCGAAGAAATACGAGGACTTTCTATACGCCTGGCATCCTAAAGATCTGGTGCTAAGTAGTAAGCGCGCAGCACAGTCTCGCATACAAAAGGATTTGCTAAATATACACCGAGAGCGCTTCCCTACGCATCCCGTACCTGTTTGCTACAAACCCCACGACACCCGCATGCAAAAAAGAGACGTCTGGGTACCTGGTACCGACATCCAACTGCAGAACGCAGTAACGCACGATAAAGCCTGGGTACCCATAGAAAAGGTGGAAAAAATAACCTCCCATCCAGATTTGCGCTTGGGCTATTGCATGACAGTCCACAGCGCGCAAGGGCTTACCATAAAAGAAACCTTATGGATCATAGACCAGCGGCTGTGTTGGAGCAACCTTATCTACACCGCCGTAAGCCGCGTAGAATATGCCAAACAGTTAAAAAGAGCCTGGGGGCCGCAACTGCGCTACGATAAGACGCCAGAGGACATAGCAAAAGAGAACATTGCCAAGAAACTCCTTCGCTACAAGCGGCACGACGAAGAAAAAAATATGATGTTCGACCTATGTGTAGACGACGTCTATAAGAAAGGGGCAAGGTGTGCCAAATGTAACATACCTCTACTATGGAGGTTTGACCCAAATGACGATCAGCAGTTCTCCGTGGATCGTATAAATAATAAACGCTGCAATTGCCGAGGTAACATAAGACTGACATGCCTAGAGGAGTGTAATCGGGCGCGTGGAGCAGCACTACTCTGAGTCTTTGGGGACTATGAGCAGCTCTTCCTTGACAAATCCACGACTTGGGCCATCTAGGTAATACAACACAGGTTGCCCTTCCTTGGTGACGGACTTCGAGATCTCATACGTTTCCAAAGACCAGTTAGGATCAGTGGCTCTCTTACTGCCACCTTCGAGTTCCCCCGGCTGATAGAGGTATCTGACCACTATGTCGCGGGGGAGCTTTTTTTCCTTCAGTCCGACCGCCCTCGAACTTCTGACATAGGACTTGTGCTCCACGTGTTTCTTTTTTATGGCATCCTTGGGTTTCATTCCCGTAGCCCTGGCCGCCTCGTTGTTCAAAGCCGCGATGACCTGGGGGAGCCTCTGAGTCCATTCCCTGTTGCGTTTGGAGGGATCTTCCAGCTCTTTCCAATACTGGTATCCAAAGAGACGCTCGGACTAGGTCTTATTGAATCTTTCGACAATGCTCTGACCCCTGTGGTACTCAGCTTCAGCTCTCCTAATCTTAGTGTCGTGGTCTTTCAGGGTCTTAGTAACCACGCCCATGAACTCTCTCCCCGCATCCACTTGCAGCAGCTTGGGCCATTTCAAGACGCGCTTATAAATCCTACCTAGGGCTTCTGCGACTTCCCCAGAATCCTTGCTTGTTATGGGTTGGGCGTCCTTGTATCTGCTTGCGATGTCAACTACGGTCAAAGCGTATCTATAGGTCTTTTTTCTCACCTTGTCGTGCGGTAAGAAGAGCAAATCCGCCTGATGAACTTCATTGGGGGCATTTACGGTAAAGCTGGGTCTGGGAATGTACTTAGGCACGGGAAGATAAACCTGCCAGAGGGTTTGTTTTTTTTAACCAATTCTTGGCCGTTTCTTCTGATACCCTGGCCGCGGTCGCGAGTTTCTTGATAGCTGACGCTCCTCTCCAATAGCCCTCAGGCCCATAGTAAATCCTTTTGAGTTTGTCCTCTACGCGGCCCATTATATGAATTCCAGGACGAGATTGATCTTGCGCCCGTTAAAATCCACCGTCTTTTCGTCCACCTTAATGGTGATGTTTATGCTTTCTACCAAATTAGACAAGTCATAGCTCAAAGAAATGGGAGTGTATTCTACTGGGTCGAATGGATTACCTTTGGGCAGAAACTTGGACATAAGAGAAGACTTTTCTCCATTGTTGTAACTATGGACTAAATCGCAATAGACTTCGTAAGAGGATGCGACTTTCCATTTCACGGGTATGGCTGTGTCGGTAATCGTCTTGCCCGAGGCACATAATAATGACCCCAATGGGTCAAATTTTCCAAAAGTTACTGAATAGTTTGGCATATTATGTTTGAGGGTCATTTCGTGTGGTAATCCCGTGGTGAGAGTATAACCGCGCTTGGCGAGCTCCTTAGCAAGGGTGATTGGCGTGTAATGTCCATCGGGTAGCGTTACTAGTTGATAACTGCCGGGCCCATAAAGTACGTTGACCATGCCATTGACTAAATTATACCAAGAATTGTACAAAGAGCAACTAACCAACCGAACTTTATGGGCTTTGATGGGAGGATTCAAGTAAGTGGTAAAGTTATTCTTATCGCTTTCCAAAAAGACGATCATATATTACAGGGGACAAGTCCCCTTAGACTAAATAAGCCAAAGCTACGCCTCCCGCCAGCCCTGCGAAGACCAACTCACTATCTTTTTGTTTCTTAGAAGGCTGGTAGTAATTCTTGAACTGAGGCCTTTTTAACCCCGTTAATGCCGCGGGGTGCGCCTGCGCATAAAGCTTAAAGGCGTAGTCTGTATTTTCGAAGTTCTTGTCTGCCTGCATCTTGTCTTGGTAGTTCTTATCCAACCAATCCCTGTAAGCTTGTCTTTTTTCATTCCAAGCTGCCACGTCTCGCTGATATTTCTCCAGCGCTAAGTCGTGTCTCTTCCTTTCGGCGGTTAAATCTCCGCTTTTGTCGCCTCTAACTAATCTATCCAAATACTGACCACCATAATTAGCTCCAGTGAATGCTAAAGCTGCAATAACTCCACCTGCGACCACGCTAGCCATATATATTACACCGTAGGGAGGTACTTTTCCTTCCGTAGGTAATCCTTTACCATGATAGCCCCGCCTACGGCAGCGGTCATCTTAGCAAAATTAGCGAAGCTCCTGCTTGGGTCTTCAGTAAAGTCTTCTTTGAGCACTTTCTTACCTACCCAACCAATACCCGCAACAATGGAAGTAATAATAGCTGCCTCTTCAACAGTTTTCAATAACGCGGTTGACATTATATTACAAAGCGAGAAGGTTATTCCATCACGGGTATTTTGCTTCTAGGCTCCTGCGTCACATGCACGGGTTCTAATTCTACCTTTGGCTTTGCTGCCTTCCATTGTAAATATAGGCTACCTGCTGCTATGATGACTCCCAACGCGCCGATGACGTACCCAGGATTAATAAAGGATTCCTCTTCTTTCTCTTCTACCTTTTCCTTCTTTTTTGCTTTGTTCTTTTTATTCATCTCCGCGAGCTTCTTTCCGGCAGCGACTCTGCCTGGAGACTTAGCCTTGGTAATCTTTTGCTCGGGTTCCTCCGCTTCCATTTATATCTAAGGACTTGAAGGACTTGATAAGTAACTTAATAGGACTTGACTAAGTACTTGAGGCGACCTGGGTAATTCCTGAGGACGACTTGACTAAGTACTTGAGGCGACTTGATCAGGTACCTCAGCAAGTGCTGCCTGGAAGACCTTTTCAACGTCTCTGTCCTTCTTGAAGTCCTTCCAAGATGTTCCAAAGGAACCTAGTACCTCCTTCAAGTCGACATGCTGAGCTACGTGAAGTGCCGCAGAGGCGACTGCCATTAACTTACCGCACTTCAAAGACAACCACCCGCAGGTTATCTTAAGTTCTTGGGCGATGACATAGTCCTCACTTATGTCCTTCCGCAGTTGCTCCACGTCGTCTATGGGCAGCGCAAGTCCAAGTAATTTAGTCGCGAACTTAATGGCGGAATCTGCTACGGCGTCCGTGGTCTTACTTGCAAGGGCGGCCTCGTACCTCTTATGGAACTTCTTAACCTCCTCTTCCAACAACTTATTAACCTGCTCATGGGTAAGTTCCTTGCCTATCATTTCTTTGCACTTCCCAGATCACACCAGGATGTTAAGTTGTTCCTTAAGGTTACTTTCATCTAACTGTGTGGGGACTTCATCTATCAGCTGCTCCATCTCCATATATGTTAACATCATACGGAAACCTCAAAGAGAAGATCATTTTGGAATGTTGGTGCGTTTTTAAATGCCGCATGTATTCGTGTAACTGTTCCTTGGATATCTCACCGCCGTAGTCGCTTAGGATGGTTTCCAGATCAGACTTGCTCGGAGTATAAAATACGACAAGTGAACCTATGTTTTCCCTGAAGGGCTTAGAGACGCTGGTAAGCTGCTGGGAAAGCAACCAAACGCTAATATTGTCATGTCTGCAGCTAAAGGCGAGTTTAACGAGCTCCGACGTGCGTCGTTTTACGTCGTCCCCGCAGGCAATGTCGTCCAGTATGAGGAGGGTTTGCGTATCTTTAGGGAATTGTTTGTGCCAAAACTTAAGATGCCCAGATAACTCATTAGGGTCTAAGATATCTACGAAGAAATCGTCATCTTTCACTCCTATGCCCGTCCAGGTGCGGTTATTTACGTAGGTGGGGCAGAGCAGCACGATATAGTCGAAGCGGTATCTAAAGGGTCCTAATAGCTGCTCTACCACGAACTGGGTCTTTCCGCAGCCGGTGGGTCCTACTATCAGAGCGTTACAAGGAATATGGTTCGGATCCATTGTATATATGGAGCCCGTGGAAGCAGTCAAAGCAATGGTTAACGTCGTTAAAGAAAAGTCAGACCTGGAGAGGACGGTCGAAATGCAAAGGGAGGAGATAGACCGGCTGAATGAACGCGTAAAGGAGCTATATGAGGAAATGTGCGGCCTAAAGCGCGCAGAACGGTTTGGCGCTTTCATAACGATGGCAACGTGGGCCAAGGAGTCAGTCGTGGACTTCATGCACTACCCAATCTAATGTTAAGAGCTCCAAGAAAAACCCCCTCAGAATGTTAAGATATGGTTAAGACTTTGTTAAGGAAGGTCGGAAACTATTTCAAAAGATGCCCCAGAATGTTAAATGGAGGTTAAAATATTGTTAAGTATATATGGACTGCTTGAAATGTAAGAAGGTATTTAGTACCAAACAAAGACTGCAATACCATGTTTGGCATGGAGTTTGCACAAAGGAGCCAATCAGTAAGGCCTGCAATGACTGTAACAGGGAGTTCAGTACCTTACAGAAACTACAGCAGCATGTTAAGAAGGGCGTTTGCCGTAGGACAACAGAATGTAGTTATTGTGCTAAGGTTCTTAGTAGCCGCCAACGTTTACTAACGCATAAGAAAAAACATGAAAGGACATACCGATACCTTTCAGAGAAGTACGATCTGGAAGGAGTGGATTGTTACCAATGCGGCGATCTGATGAGTCGTTGTGAACATAGAGATGATTACCTAAGGAATCAAATAGACTACTTTAGGAAGATAAGCAGGACATTACCCCGCTTTGATACATTAGAAGGTGTCCCATGGACTAACAGGGAACATTGGAGGCAGCAGTGTGCGACCTGTGGATGCGTAAGAGAGGAGGAACACATATTCAACTGTCTCTTAACAAGAATTTAACCACACCTTAACATTCTGAGGCATCTTTTGAAATAGTTTCCGGCCTTCCTTAACAAGAATTTAACCACACCTTAACATTCTGAGGCGGTTTCTGACAAGGATATATGATAGCCTACGCAGCAGCCTTTCTTGGAGGATTCCTAATCGCCCTTTCAATATATGGACTGTATTACGTGCGAACCCCCTGCAGATTGCATAATTCCCAAACCTAAGACGAGAAAAAAATACACCTGCCTTCATTGTGGCAGTGCATTTCTTAATCATAAATGTCCAAAGGCGCAACCTACGAATGCAGAGGACTCTCAGGCTCATACTTGACTACATCAAATACCCACCTGCCATCCCTCTTACCATGACTCATAACATGGGTAACGTCCTGCCCTTCGATGGCGTACCTTATCCTATCAGGCGCCCAAAGGGTGTATATTCTTTTTTTATTCTTTAAGACCAAACGCAGGCGGTCGATGTCTTCAAAGACCACGTAATTCTTTATCTCGTAAATCTCCCCCACCACCAAATCCCTCCAGTGCGTTTGTATGAACTTTAACTCGTTAAATTTATCCTTGTCCATATATTCTATGAAATATCTTTAAGTGTGTTGCCAAAGTCTCACTGGTTTTAAAGACCTTACAGCACCACCTACAGGGAATTCGTAGGTGTTCAGAATACGCAGTGATGGCGCGACAGATTTCGTCGTAGTCGCTGCTTATAAGCACCTTATAGCCGTTTTCTTCATACCTCTGTAAGAGTAGTTGCTGATCCTCAGATAGCCTGCCGTTGCCTTTCGGGGTCTTCAGCTCTATACAGAAACCGCGGTAATGGGTGTGCGCATTCAAAATGAGCAGGTCGGGTTGACCGCGTTGGTAGCCCTTCTGCCAGCACTTTATGCGCTTTCCATCCGAGTCCTGCAGTTCGCCTAGACCAGGGGTTACGAGCATTTGGGGGTAGAATCTGCGGATGTAATCAACCACTTTCTTATGTAAGTCAAATTCATTTTCGATCTTAAAGACCAACTTGTTTGGACTGTCAAAGCGCTTTTCCATTGCATACTTACCCACCTTTCTTAGCGCGGGAAGAACGTCTTCGAAGACCCAATCCTGAAATGCCTCTGCTGTTGGCAGCTTGGAGCTAAATATTAGCTTGTACAACCCGGGCTCGGAAATGAACACGGAATGTGGCTGCGCAGTAAAGGAGCGGTGATTCGAAGGCCCTTGCAAATCAACCCATTTTTTCTGGTACTTTTCAGGAACGTGAACTCTAATTGCGTCTCTGGGACGCTCGTAACCCAGCGCTAGCGCCACTTCCTTTGCTTTGAAGTATAGTTTGTCGCCTTGCACTACGCATTGCAGTTTCGTTTCGTTGTTTTCAAATACGCGAAGCATCGTATATTTGAGAAATATTTTAACTTTTTAATATGCAACGCTTTTTAGCTGATTCATTTCTACGCTCAGTTGCGCGTCAGACACGACGAAGACATACGCGTTTATCTTATCGCCGTCGCCCGCACTGGTGTTCTTGGTGCGCTTGATCTCCAATGTTATGCCGTCTTGAGTGTTGACCAGCCGCAAGCCCTGACCATGCAGGTCTTCGTCGTTCGTCGTGCGCATATCGATCCACAGCGCGTACTTATCCTTAAAGAATTCCTCGGGGCTAATTTGGTCGCCAAACTTGCGCATGGCCTCTCTGTATACGTCTGCGGGCTTTATCCCCTGGGAGTAGACCTTGTTTGGAACGCCGTTTATGTTGACCCCTACGTTAGTAATGTTGGGGTTATGGAAGGCTTCGGAGTCGCGCTTACCAGCCTCGTAGGGTTTGGCGAACACCAACATCAGCCCCGTGAGACTTCTTCGGGGGAGGTTAATACTTTGGTTAATAACCTCATCCGTCTTATCCAAGAAGCTGAACGTCTTGTACATTACTACGTGGTCGTAAAGGAATGCCTTGCCGGAGCTGTATTCCATGCCAGCGCTGCGTGCCAACTCTTCACTGTACACGGTCTCGTACTGCAGCTCTAAGTTGGTAACGGAATAGGGGTGAACGGCTCCACTAATTGCGGTGGACATCTCTCCAAGGATGTTGGTCGTATCGGCCAAGGTTACTTCGAACTGTAACTCACTTAGCTGCCTTAGGTAATACACGCCATGACTCGTAATCACTTCGAAGTCCAACGGGATGACATACTTGCTACCATAGGCCGTCTTTATTCGCTTCGCATCTGCTACTGCGGTTTCTCCGCTGGAGTCCGTGGGCTGCGTCTTAACAGGCGTGCGGACCTTACGCAGGATGAGACTACCAATTCCTTGTTCTATCCTTTGCGCGCGGTCGAAGGCTGTTAACCATAGGTCCCTATAGGTGGTATACAGATCGTACCTATTTAAGTCCAGCAAGGATTCCCCGGCAAACTTAATTCTCATCTTAGAGACAAGGTTGCGGCCCACGTTATTGACGCAACACCTTTCATCCACAGTGCTGGGCTGCACCGCTAGGTCAAACCTTAACGCCTAGGTGCCGGGTACCAACACTAGGTTATCCGTTAGGCGGGGTACGCTTACGTACAGCGTCTCCCCCGGCTTTGCGCTGGATGGCGTGAATGTGACCCGGTGAAAGGTGCGTTCTGCTTTCAGCCCGCCAACCTGCTTAGGTAATACGTTGGGGTTTAACTTTGAGCTTATCATATATAATGGCGGCAGAAGGAACGACTTATGGTCCTCAAGAAGGAACGGATTTTGGCCCCACCACTGAAGAAGGCCAAATCGATATTAACGACGAAGAATACAAGTCTTTACTTCCTGATGACAACGTAGACGGACGGAGATTTTTTGACAGGCTAAGACTCAAATATGGCAACAGCAGGGCCCGCGATGCTCTGCGCTCTTTAAAAAATAAATTTAAGTCTAAAAACCCCGACAAACCCGTCCCAGAGTATCTAGAAATGGAAGACTTACATCTCACGGACGTAAAAACTGAAATGTTAAGAGAAGTCATTGACACCGTAAGGCAGCGATATCCTACCGCAAATCTGGCTCTTTTAGAGTTCCAAGTAGGAGATAAAGGCCAAATCCAAGTTCGATACGCAGGTAGAGAAAAATGGTACAACTTTTATCAAAGAAAGGAGTCTACCTTACTTAACAATGGCCTTTCGAAAGAAATAACGGCAGCATTGGGAACTCCTAACCTAACGCTATTGTCTACCTTGAGTAAAAAGGAAACTACGAGGCTCCAAGAAGAATTTCTTAAGAGCGTCAAAATGCCACGCACGTACTAAAGCAAGCCTTGAATCTATGAACGCATTACTTAATGAACAACAAGAAAAACTCCGACAATTAGAAACCACTGAAGAGGAAAAGAGCGAAGAACTCAAAAAGCTTCCACCAAATAGTGACGCGACTGGAGGCTTGGTGAGTTACTTACGAAACGCAAAAGCCGAAAAGGAAGCACTTCAAAAGGAAATACAGGAAAATAAGGTAACCATTAACGACCTTACGCGACAACTCGACGAAGCAACCAAGGAAGGGGGTAATATCGATAGTCACTTCAAAGCCGTCCAGGAGGAAAACCAAGCATTGCAGGGGCGTATAGAAGAATTGGAAGACGAATTCATGAAGCAAAGTAGGTTGACCACTGAAAGCCATGTCGCCGAAATTGCAGACTTTAGAGCTAGGCTTTCTAAGCTGTTGGAAGAAAAAAGCACCGCAAGAAATCAGCTAAGGGCTGCTTTGAATGAATCGGCGGGAAAAGACGCAGAACTACAGCGCTTAGGAAAAGAATTGATGGAGTTTGTTGACAGAGAAAGGCAAGTAATGGCGGACAAGGCAGTGGCGGAGGAACGAATACGACAACTTCAACAGGCCGTCGAAGACTTGGAGGGGCAAATAGAGCGGCAGCAGGAAATAAGTAATGACCAAACTCGTCCCGAAGAAGAAAGGGAAGCAGCCCAAAGGGAATTAGAGGCTCTTCAGGAAAGACTGGTGGAATTGCGTACGCAAAGAGAAGGCCTGGAACGGGAGCTGGGGCTTACCACCAAGGAAAAGATAAAAAAGCTCCTGGTGAAGTATGGTATTCCGCTGGCATTTGCGGTCGCTATTTCGAGCGTAGTAGGAGTAATCCTATCCGCGCTTAAGGCTACGGGCGCAGGCGTAAAGAAATTAGGCAATGGGCTGACGGACTTGGGAAAAAAGATGGCAGCCGGCTTGCCTGGGCTGCTTGGTAGCGTTCTTGGCCTGGTGCTTAAGACCGGCGGAGAACTGTTGAAGTTCGTGGGGAATAACATTTGGATATTAGTCGTGGCTATTGGGGTGGTCCTCCTGAAGAAGATGAAGGGTTAGCCTTCTCATCGGGCGGTGCCCTGCTTTGAGGATAATGAAAGACAGTATTAGCGCCGCCCTGGTAATTTGGAACCAACGGCAACACACTCATGGTAGAAATGGGCTTATGACTCCAGGCTGCATTAGCGGGCCTGCAACCTATGCGATTTATTCCAAACTTGCCGTCATCAGAAGTGACTTGCAACTTAGCATATTTACAATTGGCTAGCATATGAAAAGTCACTGGCGTTAGGTCTTCAGTGGACCCAGTGTAGGGCTCCATCGAAAAATGGGTAACTTTCCTGGTGTTCGTTGAAGTTCGATAAGGAAGCAGGGGCTTATTATTTTCATCGATAAGCCTAAACCCCACATTCGCATGCGTATTTGCATTAATGCTAATAGTGCAAATGACCAATGCAGTGCCCCCAACTTCAACCCACAGTCCAACGTCATGCCAAGCGCCGTTGTCATATCCTTCTTCATCTAAGCGGTGGGTATAGCGCGTTTCCCTCACGTATGGATTCATATATTTAAAGGCTCATCACCGTCAAAGCGCTGATGGTCATGTGGTTATAGACAATATTCCTTTGATTTTCTATGCTATTTATGCAAACGCTCCCGGAGTCATCTACGCGCATTTGTAGCTTCACTTTCCCGTGGCAGTCGGCAACTAGGTGAAAAATCCAAACGGAAAGATTCTCAGAGCTATTCGTTGGCGGCTCTACTGAGAAATGCGTAGGCTCTCTGTTGTTCGTCTTCGCGCGCATGGGCTGTAATACTCCATTGTCGTCGCAGAAACGAAATCCTACATTCGCACTGCTAACGGCCCCCAAAGAAATGCTGCATAATATCAACTTCTTTCCGGAGTAGTTTAAATCCACGGACATCCCCGTGACATCAACCCAAGCCGCCTGGGTGTATTTTTTCTCGCCTGTGTAAGTCGTATAGACACAATCTACTCCAGCTACGTAGGGGTTGTTCATCGCCATATATAATAACTCAGACCAACGCCTGCGGCGGCTAAGCCGGCCTTTAGCAGGTTATGGTCATATTCCTCAGGTATGGTTGGTAACGCAAGAAATATGCTTTGATGGTTTCTTAACTACGGGTAGCTTCGTTTCGTGTGATTTTTTTGGCTTCTCTACGAAGTGAGGAATGCCCTTGGTCATGTCAGAGTTCACGTCATTCACCCCAAACTTCATATCCTTAGTAGCTCGTTGAAGTTTGTTGTTGTATCCTACTACAGAGCCAGTATTTATAGATAAATTACTGGGCATTAACCAACAACCCGGGGCTACTGCATAGTCCAACCTCGCCTTAGAATTTTGTATAGCTAGTTGGTAACGCTGTACGCCCTTGTTAATGTCGCCCTCCAAGATTGAACTTTCGAATAAGATCAAGGCTTCGGCTCGCGTCTCTTCTGCGGCGCCCGTATTTCCAATTATGCTTCATCGGGTATTTACCTGAGCTCCAAGGATAGAATACACGTAAGCTTCTATGCTGCGGTTCAAACGGGCAAGGCCGGCTCTAGTTAGTCCTTTACCTTCTGGGGGTATGAAATTAAGATATTGCTTTGTTTGCTCGTCGTTGGTAATCTTAATAATCAGTGGATTGGCCCCTGCATACTTACCACCCTCGTCTTTGAACAGAGGTCCGTCTCTGACTTCCTTAGTGGTCTTGGCATTTGGTTCAAAGAAGGTGCTACTGTCGTGAGTTTCTTTATGATACCCAGTGTTCCATCGTAGATTCAATGCATGAACTTCCTTATCACTTAGCTCGTGTCCACCAATCCCCCAATAAGCCCAAATATGTCCCAAACCATTGTTAGCACCGGCAGTACATCTAAAATCCTTCCCTACAACACCGAACTCCTTACAAAGCCTGTTATAGGCTGGAACGTCGTATTTGTTATCTCTTGGATAGAACGCAGCATCTCCTGGTAACGCAGTAACACCCATCTCATGCAGTATTCTTCTAACCGTGAAGTGAAAATGAAACATAAATATTGAATTCTTCATCAAGTTTGCACTTACACCACAGCCGCCAGTGGCACACCAAACCGCAAAGTTTAGTTGCTGCGGCCAATAACGCATGTTAGGACCACTTAACCATTCATGAGATTCCTTAGCGGTGGTATGAACAATGGGCACGTTTTTGAAGATATCTCGCACCTTTAACGGAAAGGAATGGTTGTTAGAGATCCGCATGTTCAACGTTAGGTCCAAGCTTGGATGTTCATTAAACGTAACTGCGGGTATCGGATAAGTACTGGTACCAAGCAATAATTCCTTTGACCAACCTTGCACGGGTTTAGGCTTATGCGGTAAGATCTTAGGATGCTTCAGCTGAGAATCTATCTGATCGACCAGCGTAGGTTTCAAATCCTCATTGCTGTACACCCTAGAGCCGTTATAGTAAATACCATCGGGTCTTCTTTCGAACTTACTAGGGTCTGCATGTGGAAACATCTTCCTAAAGGCCCTCCAATTCCAGTAATCCCTGTTGTCGTGATGTGGCTGCTCCTCAATATCATTCCCAAAAGCGTCGTACATTAGTATATATAATGGATGTTATACCATCAGCACCTCCACTTTATCCTGAACTTTCCAAAGAGGGTCCTAACGAATTAAACGCGGAAAACTTTAGGCTCAACAAAGCAAATTTAATCCTGGCTTACTTGGAAGGGCAGGCAAAACACTACGAAAAAGTTAGGAAGAAATACGTCAGAGCCCGGACTACGCTACATAAGATTTCGATAACTTCAGGGATCCATTTCTGTTGTGTTAACGGGCTCAGGCGTTGCTACTTCGTTTACTGGACCGGGAATAATTGTTGGAGTCCCTTTGGCCGGCGTTGGGGCAACCTGTGGTATTATTTCTGCTGTTGCCACGGGTATTATGAAAAAGCTATCCACGAAAATATCCAAGCATGACACGACAATAGCTCTGTCTAGGGCTAAAGTAAATACCATTACCGACCTTGTTTCAAAGGCTTTGCGTGACAGAAAGATAGACGACGTAGAATTCTTGCTTATCTTATCCGAAGAGGAAAAGTACGAGAAATTAAAGACGGACATAAGGAATAAAAAAACAGTCGTAAAAGATCTTTCCGAGGAATCTCGCAAAAAGATCTACCAAGAAGCGAAAGAAGAGCTTCAAAGAAAGCTTGCTCAGTAAATATTTACTTTGAAAAAAGCGTGACAGGATTCTATTTACATATTGAACGCCGTTCATATGCAAATTAGTTTCTTACATTCCATTTCCCCCTGTGTACTTTTCAAATTTAAAAGTGAAAGCGCTGGTTGCTATGAGGAAGAGGAATGTTGGCGTTGCTATGTGATGTCATCGCCTGGGAATCCATCCCAAGATGGGGTGGTTGGGGTCGATTTCGTGAAATATTTCGTAGATTACGTCAGGGTAATAAGGAATATCCTTATCCAGCCGACAAAACATTCACTCGGCTTTTGTCATATCAGAAACCTCGGGAATAGACTTACCGGTAATTTCAGACAAAAGATAAGGAATAGCTTTGTAATATTTCCCTAGCTTTAATTTTTTCAGCGTTTTCCGTAGACTTTGTGGGGTTGGCTCTTCTAAGTGGTCTATGATTTTCTTCTTTACTTCGTTGTCTAAATATACCGGTCGATAACCTTGGATATGACTCATCTAGTCCCTAAAGTATTTTATTCTCTTATAAGGTGTTTTCTTACGACCTCCATTAGCGTAATATTGCTCTTTGGTAGCATTTGTACGGCATTACGAATATCCTTACCACACTCGTAACACTGTGCTGACGTGTCGTCTTCTATTTGCATTTTCTTACCACAACAAATATACTTATTTGGCTTAGTAGGTACAAACTTGGGTTTCAAGCACTTTACACAGAAATCATAAGCAAACTCTTTACATTCATGCATATATAAAACAAATATTTTAACTTAATACATAGATTTCGCAAGCACAGCAGCAGTAAGGGAATCATCGCGTGGGTGATACCCGCTGCGGACGCATACATTTAGAGGGGACTGAAACGCAGGTAATACCCGTGAAATTCGATTCTTAGTAACTTGGATTTCGCGAGTCCCCCTTACTGCTGCTCACTTAACTCTCGCTACTCTTTGTAACAAAGAAATTTCGTTGCACGCAAAGTGGTAAAACGAAAAACATGCGCTCTGTAACTTACGACGCAAATATGTTGGGAGAAAATGTTTCACCATTTCGTGACGGATAATGACGTTAACGCACTTTTAGGAAGGGTTTATAATTTGCTATTCAGAGTGTCAGTATACACTGATTCTTATCACTGATTCAGCTGTTCGACTTGTGAGCCTTCGTATTGTTGGTCTGCGGTGCTGCGAAGAAGAGGGTAGAGAGGGGAAAGGCAACACCGCATCGTCCATTCAAAAAGCATGTCGCAGTCACGATCACAGCACAGTACGTGCATCCCGTGATTTGAGAAGGGGTTGGCACGTTCCACCAACGTCTGGTGGCCCCACGTCTGGTGGCCCCACACCTCTTGTGGCCCATGCCCCATTTTCTCCGCGGCAATACAACCTGTGATTACGAAACTTGGCAGGGATGTAGTCACGTGCCCTGTCAGTCACCCCAACGATTTTGGGTGTTTGACGTCACATATCACGTGACTTGCTAAGATAACATTATCGCCAGTTTTTGAAATAAACCTTTTTTTGATGTTATTGCAGTGAAGTGTTTTGGTACATTGAAAAAAACAAAAAACTTAAAAATTTATATTAAAATGTTGTAATTTATAAGGGGATTTTGTTGGAAAAGCCCCGGTAAGGATTTCTTTATCTTTCCATATTCATAAAAAGGTAAAGGTAAAGCGTCCTTATTTTACGTCGGTCGTAATAGTCGTTGACTAATTAACTTGCTGAAGCCGAAGGTGCGTTCATTTCGCCCCCCTCTTTCCATCAGTGCTCCGTTTTAAGGGTATTTAAAGCTAAATTAAGCTACACGGAAAGGAAAGAAGTCGAAACAAGGATGTGTGGTCACTGAATCGAAGTCAAACCTCTTGTAAAGAATATCGCGCACTAACCAACAGGGGCAGCGGAAGCTGAAAATCTTTGGGGCGGGGGGGGGGGGGGGGGGGCACTGAAATATTATATTTAACGCTATGTGATAATAACCGCAATTTTGAGAACCAATCATAATAATAATAATAATAATAATAACAATAATAATAATAATAATAACAATAATAATAATAATAATAACAATAATAATAATAATAATAACAATAATAATAATAATAAATAAATATTATAACTTTATTGACAATAATAATTAACTAATAATTAACTATAATATGAGATGTGATAAGAATATTGCTATAATTATTTTTAAAAAAGAAGAGAGATTATGAATATAAAATAACAAATATATGTAATAATCCTTATATATCTATGGAGACATATTTGTAAAATAAATGAATAGCTCAAAACACGAGTCCTGCAGCTCTTCACACTAATATAATACTATATTAAAACTATACATTAGTTATTAAAATCTAAATATTAATAATAATAATAATAACAATAATAATAATAATGAAAATAGTAATAATGAAAACTTTATTGAGTTTTTTCTAAATACAATCGTAGATTTCGCTACGTTTAGGTAATTTACAATAGTGGCTACTTGAATCGAATACAAAATGTGACAAATGACAAAAAGAAAAAGAAAAAGAAAATGAAGACTATCAATGCTACATTAACTCAGGACTCTTCCATTCTTTGTCCTGCAGCAGAAAATATAATATGATGATCTAAACGCAATATTTATTAACTTTCTGATGATGTAGAGGCGATCATTGTTATTGAAATCAAGGTCTTCTAACATGTTGATAAAATTAGCAGAATCATTATCGAATACACCAAGTGCACTGACGGATAGGTTAGCGAAGACTACATTTTTATACTGATTTTAATAATAATAATAATAATAATAACAACAACAACAACAAAAAATAATAATAATAACAACAATAATAATAATAATAACAATAATAATAATAATAACAATAATAATAATAATAACAATAATAATAATAATAACAATAATAATAATAATAACAATAACCAGACGCACCTGATATCGGACCCTCTTTTTTCTAGTTACACCTAGAGAGCTGTAACTGGGCAATTTTGTAACCCTTGACTAGGGGAATATGTGAGCAAAGTTTAGTGAGTAGAGGTGGATATGTGTGGGAGATAGGAATTTTAAAAGACCGAAAAATAACACCGGAGGCCAACTTTGAGCCCTAATAACTTTTGTCGGCGACCAGTTATGAGCTTAATTTTAGTTGCCTGCTATTCTTCGTCTCAAGGGCTTGAAAATGATATATAAGACAGCTTACAAAAAAACAACAATAGTGTTAATTTTGAGCGCCAAAAAATCGGGGAGATGTAGCACTATGTACTAAGGGAATGGAACATCAAAATCAAACCTCATTTTTTGCTGACTAGGGTTTGACCTAACTTCTTAGTTTTAAATCCGATTCACACCAAAGTTGCACCGAGCATTACTTAGGGTAGGGTCTTTCGAACAGTTGTGTTTGAATTTAGTTCTATGCGCATGCGCGGAATATGGAAAAGGTCCAAATCTCAGCAAAATTCACAGAGACATTTTGCACACTTCTTTTCAAGTTAAGCTAACGGAAATCATAATACTAAGAGATCTGATCAAGAATGTTAACAATCAAAAACCTCATTAAATTTAATTGCGTTTTGACGGACTTGTGATTTTTTGATTTCCTCACCTCAGCAAAAAAGGACCTCAATCTATAGTCTGCAGTTTTCTTTCAAAACGTTATTTTATCATTTGGTCGGTAATATTCCGTACTCTATCATTATAGCAAAAGAATGATTTTGGTTTTGTAGTAGAATGTTAGAGTTAAGGCATCACGTGACCCAAGAAACCAATAAAGGCCAAAGACAGCAAAGACAGATGAGTATGGAATTATTACATAAAATTCGGCAAATTAAACCAGTTGCATAGTGAAATAACTAATGCATGTGATAGTTATCGGCGTTTTCGTTCTTCTTCAAAAGAATTCAAGATCTAAGTACACAATGCGCATGCGCTGTGATTTTTAGAGTACATTTTATAATAAAAATCGTAGCACTCGCGCATGCGCAGATAAAACCCCGAAACTTTGCAACTTACTAGGTAGAAAGAAGATCTTTCGTCTCTATCTAAAATATGTAATATATAGTAAAATTAAACATCTATCAACAACGTTTTTTTCAAAAACCGTATGCGCATGCGCAGATTAGGAAAAGCCTACCCATGATTCTTTAGCTGTTATAGTGTGTAATGTGTATTACAAGAATCGAATTAGAACCATTAGGTGTTGAGAAATGGCAGCCAATACAAATTATAAAAACTAATTTATTTTCTAAAATTAATAAATTACTATAAAATATCCTCTCCTTTTGTCATATAACGAATCACGTATTGTAGAATGAATAGACTTTCGGTTTTTCCCACTTAGTGGTTACCCTATTTTTAAATTTAAAGAAATAACTAAATAATAATAATATTCACATCTTTTGCGCATGCGCACAACAAATTTCTATCCGCAGATCACTGAAAGCTTTAGTACAGTACTTAATAATAAACCTTACTCTTGAAACGTTTCCAACATTCTTCATCCTAAAAAAGAGTTTAATATGTTTTAAACTTTGCGCATCCGCACTGAAACGATTTCACAAACATGCCCAGTAGCGTCTTGTGGCATTGCATATTTCTACAAAGTATAGAAGACAAATTCAAAAACTATGGAATTCTGTAGATAAAATATCGTAAATACATTCAAGCACTATGTTGTTTTTAGCTACTCTTTATACTGGAGGCTTGGTTACCTTTACGTGCATTTGGTTGGCATCCGAGGACTAAATAACATGGATTAACAGGGAAGTGGTTTTTGCTTAATAAAGTCGTTTTATGACATGATATAAGACTATTAAAATAGAAAATTAGTTTGATTCCTATTGTGAAATTTAATTTAAAACTAAAAAAATTAACTAGATGTTATTATGCATGCATTAGAGCTAAATAAGCCTTTTCATATTTTAAACCTTCTTTTGTTCTTAATTAAACAAAAGAAGGTGAAAAATTCGGGATAAAATCGCATGCACAGTGGAATCGATTCTAAAACAAAGCAAAGTTCTTACGAAAGCTATTCAAATCAGTAATAATTGATAATTTTTTCGTCGTTTTTTAAGCATGTGGATGTCCGCCATATTGTTTCAGATAAATGAGCCCTCATGATATTTTTCATACTTTCTTGTAAAGATAAACCAATCTAAAGTAATCTTAAACAGCTATTGCAGCCTTACATAAACAAAGTTATTACGAAAACTATTCAATTCAGTAATAATAATAATAATAATATTATTATTATTATTATTTGCATAAGAAACGACGGCCAATTATTTTGTCCCCCAGAACAATTCCTCTTGGCAAATAAACGTTCAAGGGGTCTATATGGTCGCTATAAAGGAATGACACAAATACTGTTAAGTCGGCTTAACTGTTGTTTTAAGCTTTAATTGAGCTGATGTTCATGTTAAAAACCAAAAATGTTTAGTAAAAAATAAAAAAATGATATTTGAAAAGACAAGCACAACTAAAATATCAACAAATAATACCCAAATCCCTAAAAATAATTCTAAGAAAATCCCTATCTCGGGTCCTTATCTCAGGAAAAAAGTCCCTATCTCAGGAAAAAAAAGTTCCTATCTCAGGAAAAAAAGTCCCTATCTCCGGAAAAAAGTCTCTATCTCAGGAAAAAAAGTCCCTATCTCAGGAAATAATGTCCCTATCTCAGGAAATAAAGTCCCTATCTCAGGAAAAAAGTCCCTATCTAAGCAAAAAGGTCCAAATCTCAGCAAAAAATAGGGTCCAAATCTCAGATGGATCTGACAATAACAATAATAATAATAATATTAATAACAATGACAATAATAATAATAATAATAATAATAACAATAATGATAATAATAATGACAATAATAATAATAATAACAACAATAACAATATTAATAATAATGACAATAATAATAATGACCATAGTAATAATAATAATAATAACAACAATAATAATAATAACAATAATAATAATAACAATAAGAATAATAATAATAATAAAAATAATAATAATAATAATAACAATAACAATAATAATAATAATAATAATAATAACAATAACAACAATAACAATAACAATGACAATAACAATAATAATTATAACAATAATGATAATAATAATAACAATAATAATAATAATAACAACAACAATAACAATAATATGAAATGACGAGTTCAATCTCTTCAAGCAGCCGACAAGTGGAAGTGATCATGAAAAAGTATCAAACGAAATTAGCATAAAAAGGTAACCACAGTTTCTTGATATACACCTTCTCAGAATGTATATATTGAAATGACGGCTCCTTGAGTAAGATTGAGAAGGAGCATAAGCTTTGTGATACCACAAGCAAGTTGAACATGCTAGGCTTTAAATATGCGAATATGCGAAATTGCAAAGTTCACAAGATATCATTTTAAAGCCTTTTTTTCATTTCTATGTTTTGAATTGTTTAGTTCAAACGTCGATCATGAGTCGAAGCTAATGACATCAAAGAAGACCGTCTTATCATCAATTGTTTTCGATGTGTTCCGTTTATGAGAAGATCGACGTTTGACAAAAATTAGACAAACTAAAAATGAAATAATGCCTCGTTTTGACCTTTCTCTAAAGGATGGAAAAGACTTCTCTGGAAGACAAAGTTTTGGCTTTTTGTGACATGCTAGAAAGTGAAGGCAACATGGATGATATATTGGCAGCAGCACGCAACATTTCTAAGCAACTACACCAAAAAACCTAGGAAAAGGAGGGAAAGTAGGAGCTGCTTTATTAAACTCCGTAGAAGAGGACATAAAGCTTCCTCTATATGCTCGAATACAAGCATCCGAACATCTCGCTTCAGTTGTAGATGATCACGTGGTGAAAGATAGGTATCAGTCCAGACTGGTAGCGACAAATAACGCAACCGACAATCTTTATAGCAACTCAGACGATCCCTTATTTGTTGATGCCAACATGACTTTTAGATTGTTTGGTCACATGAGATGTTATATTAGTGGCGCAATTATAAGACGTTTTATAGATTCTAATTTTTGAAACAACAAATTCAAGGTCGTAAGGGGATGGGGGTAGGATTCTAAAATGGATATTTCAGTTTCACGAGTATCCGTAAATAAAGTTTAGGCGCAAATCACGATTTTTCATAGGATAAAAAAATCGCGTTTCATTGGAAATTATATGATTACCATAGCAGTACATAGCAGAATGATTACAATAAAAGTATGAATAACGTCAAAAAAAGGTTTATTTCAAAAACTGGCGATAATGTTATCTTAGCAAGTCACGTGATATGTGACGTCAAACACCCAAAATCGTTGGGGTGACTGACAAGGCACGTGACTACATCCTTGCCAAGTTTCGTAATCACAAGTTGTATTGCCGCGGAGAAAATGGGACAGGGGCCACCGGAGGTGTGGGACCACCAGACGTGGGGCCACCAGACTTGGGGCCACCAGACGTTTGGCACGATGGGGTCACCACAGGTGTGTAAGAATACGGCATGAGAAATGTTCAATTTCTATCTTGTCTTCGTAAGTAGTTTTATGGACGGTTTATCGTCATGGTTTAGCCATAAAACGCTACTTATATGTCACGTGACCTGTGACGTCACGCTGCCAGGGGATTTGTTACCACCAGCGTTGGCATACAAAGACTTTGGTAGTGCAATAACGTCAAAAAAGGTTTATTTCAGAAACTGGTGATAATATTATCTTAGCAAGTCACGTGATATGTGACGTCATACACCCAAACTCGTTGGTGTGACTGACAGGGCAGGTGACTACATCCCTGCCAAGTTTCGTAATCACAGGTTGTATTGCCGCGTAGAAAATGGGACAGGGACCACCAGAGGTGTGGGGCCACCAGACGTTGGTGGAACGTGCCAACCCCTTTTCAAATCACGGGATGCACGTACTGTGCTGTGATCGTGACTGCGACATGCTTATTGAATGGACGATGCGGTGTTGCCTTTCCCCTCTCTACCGTCTTCTTCGCAGCACCGCAGACCAACAATACGAAGGCTCAGAAGTCGAACAGCTGAATCAGTGATAAGAATCAGTGTATACTGACACTCTGAATAGCAAATTATAAACCCTTCCTAAAAGTGCGTTAACGTCATTATCCGTCACTAAATGGTGAAACATTTTCTCCCAACATATTTGCGTCGTAAGTTACAGAGCGCATGTTTTTCGTTTTACCACTTTGCGTGCAACGAAATTTCTTTGTTACAAAGAGTAGCGAGAGTTAAGTGTGATATATTTGAAGCAAATTAAATTGTATACGAAAATATTTTTTCATATTTTGCAGTAATGTGTCTCGCGGATATTAACAGAGCACACTACCTCATAGTTGGGCACCCTGTGGTTTTTTAAATGGCAGTTTTTCTTCACAGCTTTTCAGTGTCGACTGCAAAAATAGCCTTGCCCTCTCCTCCCCTAGATGATATAAACCCAACCTCACATCACAAGCGCAATAACATTTCTGTTACCTTTTCATACACGTTTAACGCTTGTTCGATGGCTCTCTCCCCGCGCGTGCGCGTGTATTGCAATTTGCTTGGTTCTGTTGTGGCCTTGCTGCACCATATGAGTATTTCTTGACATCACGAACATAAATATGTTAAAGATTTTCCTTTCTATACAGTTCGTATCTTGACGCATTAACTTGAATAAGCTTATATATAAAATTTTAAGGTCATTTCACCAAAGGAAGTGACATCAATAATTCATGAAATTGCAGATATGATATATAATTGTAAGTTAACTTTATGTTGAGCCTAGAGGAATGTTAAATTGAAGTCTATAGCAATCCCTAAAGCATTCAAACGACTTACAAAATTACATACCTTCACACAAACGACTTCTGCCGGAAATTAGACACCGGTAATAGTATACCACAGGAAACCCAATACTCGTATAATTATTTTTTTTGCTGAGGCGGGTAGAGGCTGTTGTTGTTGGAAGAGATTTTTATGAAATTCAAGGAAAGGTTAGAAATGGTATGGATAGGAATTAAAAAATTCCAATTTCATTTGAGTTAGTTGTTCCCTAACTCTGATCGCCCCAGAGGTTGTTTCAGGGTTAGATCATGATTTGCAAGTTAGCCGTGCCCTGACTTAGTTCACCCCAGAGGTTATTTCCGAGTTTGATTTACAGTAGTGTTTGCTGTGCCCTGA